>NC_025994.2:93526131-93733631 GCF_000442705.2 Elaeis guineensis | reverse complement strand
ATACTCGTATATGTGCCTGTCACTAAGTATTATTCAGTTATTCTTATTGTCTCTGGCTACATACTTGAAAAAAAAGGTCAATCTGTCCATATAAATGGTCAGATGTGTATGATATATAATTTTGGCCTGTCACTTAGAATTCATTTACTTGCATAGTTGAAAATGACTACGATTAGTTGCCAACTGATAAATCTAAAAAATGAATATTGTGGGGATGACTATCCTATAGTTATCAATTTCCCATAATATGTTCGATATCAATTAGTACTTTGTTTGGATAGGCAGCGTATAACTTCTAGGTTGTTTTGAATTTTAATTCCACCAGTTTGTCCTCTGAAGGCAATAGAAAATTCTGTTAAATGGTATGCAATCATTAAACTGATATGAAGATTTGTCTTGTCAAACTGTTAATCCATTGATCAGATAATTGGAATCAATTTAGTGCACTTATCAAACAGCTCTTTGGGTCTCCTACTGAATGCATGTTCCATATGATGAATAGCCAGTACATGATTTGTCATTTGTATGGCTGAGATCAGAGAATGTCCACAAACAATTTTATTAGCATATATCTGTCTCCTGCATGTAATACATGATTCTCTCATACTGACAAGAATGCTGAGGAAAATTTGTTATCTAATTACTAACTTCGATTGTGGTTAACAAGATCATGTCTTTTAATAAAATAAAACATGCAAATTCTAACTTGCACAGCACTATCCTCTGTAATAGTAATATTACTATTTTACATGATTGATGCTTATGTTAATAATAATTCTATATATATTTATTCACTTGAAAATATCAAATTTATATTTAGCGATGACCCTGAAACTAGTAGAATTCTAACTTGTTACCGTGTAACAACTATGCAAGTATAAATCTTAAGATGTGGTAGCCTTGTTATGCATGCTTATCCTTATGACATTTCTAATCAATGAAAATAAAAATCTGTTTGTGGTTATAGTTCCTCTTCGCTTGTCATTTGTTATATATGTCGTCTACCTCTTAACTTCTTGCCCAAGCTGGTACTACTGTCCTTGTTGCTTTAATTTTCGGCTTGCACCATAACTGAATCTTACTATCCTCCATAGACCAACTCATGTTTTAAGAAAATAGCTGAAGTGGGATGATGTAACTTGGTACCATACCATTTTGGCATGAAACTAGCACCAGTATGGGTGCCAGGACATTGAAACAATTAATGGTATGTGCGGTCCATATTTATCCATACTGATGCATAGAGAGATACCATATGGACCATATTGGTCGGTATTAATAGTTTTTCAACTTTTTGAAAGCTATCAGCATTGGTACGACCATGATTTTCAGAGCCATTCCAAATCGGACAGTTTGGGGCATGCCAAACTGGACCGGCGGGGAACTGAGACAGTTCCAGTAGAAAAAACGGCACATACTGATGCCGAAGAAGAAAGAGAGGGAAACAAACAAAGAGAGAGAGGAGGAGAGGGAGAGGCCGTAGAAGCCTCTGTGGCTTGGTTCGTCCGAGAGGGCTGCCACAACGAGCAAAAAAGAGAGAGAGAGGGAGGCCATCGGAGACGGAAGGACAGGATGGGGAGGGGCCGCTGGAGGTCTCCGAGTGGCTGTCGTGGCCATTGGATGGAGTCGCGGCCATAAAACAAGGGTGATTGCCTCTGTTCATGCGTCGGCCATTTTTTTAAAAAGGAAGATGAACAGTGAATCCGACAATTGGTTTGCCGGCTTCACTTTTCAAGAATTTTTTTAAAAAAAAAATGAAAACAGTAAAGTCGGCAATTGGTTTGCTGGCTTCACTATTTTAATACTTTTTTAAAAAAGTCTAGGAACAATGAAGTCGGCAAACCCATTACCGGCTTCACTGTTGTCGGACTTTTTTAAAAATGCCCCTGTTTCATGGCTGTGGAGCCGGATGTGGTATTTACGCCGTCCGATGGCCACGGTGGCCAGTCGGAGGCCCTCCGATGGTTTCTCAGCCAGAACCCCCTCGGTCCGGTTCTTCCCCCCTCTCCTTTTCTCTTTTCTCCCATGGACGATTATCCTCTGCGGCCCTACGAGGGCCTGCGCAGCCCTCAAGTGGCTACCGGTGGCCTCTCCATCGCTTCAACCTCCTTCCCTCCCCTCCTCTCTCTTTCTCTTCCTCTCTTTCTCCCATTTTGTCCTCTCCGGTTCATCTCTTCCTCCTTTCGTCAGTTCGTGCTGATCCGGTCCAGTACGGAGCCGTGCTAGACCGTGCCGCCGGTCGGCTGAAACAGCCACCGGTACCGGTATTCAAAACTTTGGTACAGACCATTGGTGTAGGTACCATATTGATACCATACTGTTCTGATGGAAACAGCGTAGGGTTTGTTACCAATATTTAAAGTTTTCGACCAACTTGTCTGGGTCTTAATTGTACACATAATCAGGAAGCCTTGTCCACCTATTGGTATTGCCACTTTGACCATCATGTTGGATGCAATATTTAATATTTTGTCATCTTTGTTTTTGTCCATCGGATTGTGTACGGGCCTTAGAGACCATGGAACCTAAGTTAGGTCAGCCTGGGGCTATAAAGGGCGATATATGGTTTTACTAGTTTTTGTTTTTGCTTTTCTTCATTGCTTCGGGGTTGAATGTAAAAACATCTGGAACACCACAATGTTCTTATTGGCTTAAGTGTTCAGGAAAAAAAAAGTGAAAAGTGTGGATTTTGTTGAAAAACTCAGATCTTAATAAACAATTTGGTTTAGGGTTTCCATAAAGTCTGATTGAAAGTTTTGCCACATAAGTTCCTTTTTCAATGTTAAATTCTGAAAATAGATATCTGATCTGCTACACTAAAACAGACTACGAAAGGAAAAACTACCCTTTACATAAAAATGCTATTAAAAAATTATTTCATGTATTCTTTGCAGTTTTGCGTAACGTGGGACCGTTCTATCTCACTTATGGGGGATTTAGCCACTTCATATTGGCATATAGCCATTTGCATATTTGCATTCTGTTTACGTGAGTTATTTCTGTGTAGATGAGCTGGACAAGAAATATCTTTGCTTGGGTATAAATTGTTTAATCCCATCATGCATGCTCTGATTTACTCCTATGCATTTTGATATATCAACATTCAAGATATTTATTCACCAAGGGCATTAGCTCTTTACAGTTATTGTCCAATATATAAGTAATTATATTTCGATGGTATTTTTTGCCTAACAGCTTGGAGTATTCTCCTCTCAAGTGTTTCAAGAATCCACTCGAGATAAAATTCGGAGGAAAAAATGTAAGGTGGTTTACTTTTTCAACAGATTGCGTTCTAAAGCTTATCATCAACTTAATTGTATCTACTCTCCTAGCAGCATTCACTTATGACATGGAGAAACATTGTAACATAGAGATTGCTGCTCAGGTTTCGCATGTCTCATCTAGCCAAAATGGTACCTGACTCCTTTTTTTCATTTGTTTCCATTGGTTTTTGATATTATTTCATGATTGACATTTTCATATCATTAATTTATTTTAAAATATATTGTGATGCCAGTATTTTCTGTTTTCTTGGAATCATCATTACATGTTATTAATACGTTTCTTTTCATTTGTGTCGGAAAGAGTAACAGAGAACATTCTGTTTTCCTTTGCAAAATTTAACTTGTTGCCAAAATCATTCTTCTTAAATATAGTACTTTCTGATCTTTCTTTCCAGAATGAAATAAGATGTTGTTATCGCCTTTTTTTTTTGGTTGTATCTCATATATTATTTATGATACAATAGCATGCTGAAGCTAACATTGGTCCTCTACTTTTATTAATGCTTGAAGTGGCATCATCATATTAAAGTGATGAAATCTTTAAAAGTTAAGTCTGCGATTCAACTGATGTTCAAATTCCACTAAGTTTAGTTCAGCAATGTATTAGATATGCAAGGTACTGCTTGAATATATGAAATAATATCATTGCAGTCAAATAATTGCCTATTCATTCTCTACATTTAAATATAAATGCCAAGGTTTGCTGTGCTGATATCGGAGCCCGAACCAGTTGGCCGGCAGTACAGTTTGGTGTTGCTGACAGATCGTTCCATATTGGGCTTGAGCTGATGCAGTAGGGTGGAGGGAGAAAGAAAGAGAGAAAAGAGAGAGGGAGGGAGGAGGGAAGGAGAGGGAGAGAAAGCCTCTTAAGGCCTGCCAAGGCTACCGGAGGGCCATTGCACCTGCTAGAGGGTTGGAGGGTCGGCGAGGAGGAGGGTGGGAGAAGGAAAGTGAGGAAAAGAGGGGGGGGGGTGTGCCTCTGAAGGCCGGCTGAGGTCGCTGGAGGGCCAGAGGCACCAATCGAACTCGGGTCTTCTGCCCCTATTTTGTGTTCTCTCTCTTTTTTTTTTTTTTTTTTGAAGGGGGGAGGGATATTAGATGAAGTCGGCAATGCTATTATTGACTTCACTTAATAACCCTTATTTTGATAGGCTGCCTCCAGCTCTCCAGCAGCCTCGACGGGTTTTCAAAGGCTTTCTCCCTCTCCCCTCCCCCTCTCTTTCTGTCTTTTTTTCTCTCTTTCCTTCTCCCTCCCCTCTTTCTTGCTGCCCCTCCAGCAGGTACGGCAGGCCTCCGAAAGCTTTATTCCCCTCTTCCTCTCCTTCCCTCCCCCATCTCACCTTTCCTTTCTTCCTGTCTCCCTCCCTTCTCCTTGCCGATATCTTGTTTCAAATGTCAGAACGTTTTGGCTGCTGTCGGTATGGTTCAGCACACCCTAAATTGGGCAGTTCGAGATGGTTCCACCTTCTTTGATGCATGCAAATTATATAGGGTCATCATTTATTTGTCATTTGAAATTCTTCTAAATATAGCTTTTGGCAAATTTCATGTTGGTATTTTGTAGATAGATACATCTAGGATCCATATATGATAATTTTGTGTAGGCTAAATGGTTTCACCCTTGATGCTGGTCCCAAGCTCTGGATGAAACCTGTTGGAGGTCTAAATTAGCTTGACAACAAGTCAGAAAAAAAATTAACATGTCAAGTTAAAAATCAAGGGCATCCCTTGATTTATTTTGAATAACATTAGTGACAGCCCTTAAAAAGTTATACCTAGTGAAAGTGTACTCGTAAAGCCTGCCCCAAGTAGTTGGCATGCGGCTTGATTATTATGGCCATGTAAATGGTCTATAAGAAAGCATGGAGTTCCCAACTTTCTGGAAACTCACCATCATGTATGCTGCTTAAAATGCTTCCAAGTTGTTAGTAATGCTAGAAGGTATGGTAAAATGTTAATTTGTCGAAATAGTACTGACATATATAAATGAAATTGTTAAATCAATGAATGATTCAGAGGCCTTCACTAAGCTTGTCTTTTGGGCATGTCGGCAATAGGATAGCTCCATCACCTTTGTATTTTAAGCTATGAAGCACAGTTATGGAAATTGGATATGGATCCTACACGATATGGATATTGCTAATACAACAAATCTTAAAAAATCAGGATCTGTCAAGAAATATAAATATAAATGTTAATGTAAATGCAAATATAAATATAAAAATATGTATAAAAATAATATAGTCCATACTTTCTATAGTAGCATTAACTTTTGCAAGCTTATCATTTAGTCACCATCCCATGGATCATAATCCATACTTCATATTTCGAAATTAATATCATAGACTGTGAAACCCTCATTTTTTGGAGGTATCAAGGAAGTGTCTGGAGTGTATTTTCATTTTTGAAAAAGATGATACTTATTAGACACCTGATGAATATCCAGTAAGTATTGGAATCCAATTATAGAAATGGCGTGTAATTTAAAGTATCTGTACTTCCTACATTTCAAGTTTGTGATCTTACATCGTACCAATAGGTCATGATATGCCATATATTTTAGAATCAACTAAAATAACATGGGCTTGTGCAACTAGGAGTCTAAGACTCAGGGTTGTGTGTTCCTAAGGAGATGGACTTCATTTTATGCTGCAGTATTGAGAAAGAGTACATTAAGGATTAAAGAACCATTTGTGATGTTTGTGCTAGTCACATGCATGCAGAGCACATTGAATAACATGACATGCCATTCTGAGCCATGTTCATCATGTGCTGACCATGTATCAAGGCTTGATGGCACCAGTGATTTTGTGTGGGCCCATATTGGTGCTGTGTTTGCATGGAACGGTACCATGCCACGACCTTATTGGCATGGTACATATTGTACAATATTGATTGATATGGTACTAAATATTAATTCATGGAGTGGACAAAGGATTTGGTGGTGCTTGTCCTAATATGGTAAAGCTACCTTTTTATGGTCTGATCACTTCAAGGAGAGGTCAGATTATCTTATTTATCCCTTTCCCTTTTTTTCCCCTCCGGAAATTTCGTTTTATATTGGAAAAAGAGATGGAATAAAGAAAGAGAGGAAGCATTTGTCGTTTCCTTAAGATAATAGTTATGTTGAAAATTTAAAATATTTGAGCCTAGGCATTCAAGCTGGTTGCCTTGTTCATATTGGAGAGGTATCCTTTTTTTGGGTAGAAGAAGCCCATAGGTAATTGGATATAGAACAAAACACACACATACACACACACACACCTGAAAAAAAAAAGTACTAGTAGAGGTAGGATTTGAACGTAGGCCTCCATACAACTATGAAGAGACTTCAAGAATTTGGTAAGTTGGCACCAAGGTGTCATTTGCCAATAAGGTGATGGAGAAGCATGAACTGAAACTATCCCAACAAGGCTGATGCTCTATCATTCAGGATCACTTCCATGCCCTTTTTCTATTCCTTTTCTCTCAAATTTTTTTTTATGCCTCTTTTTGTGTCTTCAAATTGAGTTTTAAAAAACCAGTATGTTGTGTACGAAATTTTCATATTTACATGCATGAACATTCTAAGATATTAAGAGGATATGAGCCTTGGGACAGGTAAGGTTGCTTCATTGCGACATAAATGTCATAGTTTTGAAACATGCAATGAACCTCTCCACACACAAGGGTATGGCTGTGCACATCTGACCCTCTCCAAAACCTGCAATGGCAGGAGCAATGTGCCCTGGGTTGCCGTTTTTAATATTTAGGAACCTCGAGTTCTATACTGGACCGACACTTGATTCATGAACAATTGAGTCTCTCAATCTACTTGCAGACTTGTTCTTTACCATATATGATGAAACATGTCAGTAGTTAATTTTTCTTTTTAATTTATATGATGATTTGCTTCCATCTTTTCTGTAACAATGTGCGTAACTTTTTGCTTGGCTTTATCGGCCGAAACTTTTCTTGGTAGCAGATGGAGATCATGACCGCTATCATCTGGATGGGTTAATGGAGAGTCCGGCTGTGGATGATGATGGAGAATGCTTCTCACCCATACTACTGAATGCCACATCACTGAACATTGAGGTCTACTACAACAAGGCTGTTAATTATACACTCATGGTTACATTTGTATCCTTCATGAACAAGAAACTCATTTCTTAGTTTTTTTTTTCCCTTTTTTCTTTTCCTGCACCTTTTTCTTTAAAAGCCTTGACATTTTAACGCACTAGATCTCTTTTCTCCAAGTTCTGCTGCTGATAAGACAGATGGAGCATAGCAATACCCAATCTGTAAGATCTTCTTCTGGTTTCTTATTGAAGAACCCATTTCATATCTACAATTAGGTGGTACATTGTATGTCCACAATACATGCCCTGAATATATGGGATATATCTTTTTTTTTTTTAATTTGTCTGTTGTTTCTCTATTCATTTTTAATACGTAAAACCTTTTACTCTTTTCACAGGGCGCTGCTAAAGTGTCTATTCTAATGATTGGGCAACAAGCTATTATGGATGCATATTTGTGTCTTTTACATTTGACAGCTGGGATATTAGTTGGTGAGTGTCATGCATTTGGTATCATAACTTTAGCACTTCAGTAATACAGCTCTAGAGGAAGCAAGTAAAGTTCTACAAATGGAACCTTTTAGAAGTTTCTCTCAACAATTTCAAGTCGTGAACTCTCTGTCATTTTTTAAGTTCTATTCCATGTTATTCAATTTGATATCCGTAGTGGACATTTATTTTTAATTTATAGATGCTTACAGTGGAAATATTGCTTCACCAGCTTTGATAACTCAAGCATAAGTCAAAATCCAACAGCACCCTCTTCATATATTATCCCAAATACTATCGAGCAGCTACCATCATTCTTTACCATTCCTTAAGTGCATCTGCTTTCATATTCCACCTCAAAACTTTTATTTGTGTCATCATTGGTCTTCCATGCCTATATTGGCTCCTCAACATAAATTCAGACCATCCCATCTTATCTTTACTGGATATGCTGAAATCATCTAAAGTTGATTCGCCAACAAATTGTCCTTATCTGATTCAACTCTTACTTTTTCTGCTATTGAATTAACCATCCACCTAGCATTCCTCTTTTTTTTTTTTTTTTTAACCTTAAAATCACTTAAAAGTTTTATTCTACAAAATCCTGGGCAATTTTTTTTTTTTTTTTAAATTGTGTATCTTTCTATTAACTTTTGGATGGCATCCAGATGTGTTGTTGTGGCTTATCTGGGTGGCTGAGCAATGAAGAATTACAACATTGTTAAGCTTTTTTTTCTGCACGAGTGATCTGTCAGCAAGAATATGTCTAGTTCTTCTTGCCAGCACTAACTCTTCCTACTAATGACAATGAACATCGAACTTGATAACTAACTTCCACATCAATAATTGTGGGCAAACTTATAGTATTGTACTGTTGCTACTCATGATCAGCCTAGAAGCTTGCCTAGTAGTAGAGGCATATCAACACGGAAATATAGCCTATACTGCAAGGCATGGAATTGCAGCCGCAGCTTCTAAAATTACATGAGTAGTCCCTGCTTGTTCTTTAATATCATACTATGAGCAGACAAAGTTTGGTTTGGTGTTTTATTGTGATTTAGTTGGTATAGATGTATTTTATGTTTCTATTCAACAGAAATTGTGCTTCTGTGGTGGCTTCATAATGATTTCTTAAATTTCAATATAGGTTCATTTCGTTGTCATGGTAATTCTGTTTTGTAAGTTCTATACATGTCACATGTAAAGCTGCTGCCTTATTTTGGATGCTAAAGACATCAACTTGTTCTGAATCCTTGCTGATCATCCAAGTGTTGTGCATGTTACCACAGCCAAAATTTTTGTTACTGTTACAGTATGTATGTACATGTGTATGATTTGTAGTTTTGTACACAAACATATGTATGCAGCTATGCATGAAAATGCGTGCATGCATGATGATGATTTCTGAATATCTTTTTTACAGTAGAGCCAAGGTGGCATAAGACTTTGTGGGGGATCTATGTTTAGTGTAATTTTCAAGACAAGGCCACCGAGATGCTTTTCTTTGACGGGAATAATAAGAGGACGAGGGAACAATGCATGGCCAACAGGGAAGAAGACCATATTTCTATGTTTTTTTTTGGTAAATTTTTAACGTAGAATGTTAGATCAACTTGATGAAAACATCAATCAAACTTGCTGTTAATTCCATGGGACACTGAACTCAGATTGTCATTATGATATTAGGTACCATTTCCTGTGTTCCTCTTTTTGTGAAAACTGAAAACTACATGGCACTTGCGGCAGGCCAGCAATATGGCATACATGTGTTAAGGAACACAGTTGTGGGAATATAAATTTCTTCCCAAAGACCTTAACATATTTCCCTCTTGTAACTTGTAAATCAAAAAAGGAAAACTTTTGTTTGCAGACATTAGGATTACAATTGAGTTGCACTTGACTGTTTTACTATATCTAGGTTATTCCTTTTTTATTTTTCTTGTTAACATATAACATTTTATCTTAATGTCCTTTTCTGAACTTTATGGCTAATCTTATCCAATTATAAATGTTCATAGACTAATTTGACTTGTTTATGCTTACAGAGTCCCTATTTAATGCTTTTGCAACGGCCGCCTTCTTCAAATTTGTTGTCTTTTCCATTTTTGAGATGAGATATCTTCTTGCTATATGGAAGGCTAATAGACCTATGAATAATGGTGAAGGTTGGGAAACAATGAGGCGTGAACTGTCTGTGCTCTATAGCCGTTTCTGTAAGTGCTCATTCCGCATTTATATTTTATGTAATCTCACTTATATCTATTGTTGCTAACTTAATGGATGCACAAAATACCTCAACTTCTAACTTCTTCATTCTTGTTAGTGTTCACGTAGTTAGCAGTCTGTCACGATTTATCTTGAACTATATTACATGTGTCTAGGTATTTCAATCAACATGCAGACTCTTTATTTATGCAAATGTACACAAATAATTTTATAATATTGTCAAGGAAAATTCTTCCATTTCTTCACCCTTACATTGAAAATAGTTATGTTCAACTCTTATTGGACTTCAAAGCAATACAAGGAAGAAATAGGAGGTTATATTAGAAGGAATATCAGTGTGAAAACATTTTTTTTAAAGAAATGAATGCATTGTGCCTGAAGTAAGACTCAAGAGCAAAGTAATTTTGTATTTCTTTTGGCTGCAGAGGTTTGTTGAAAGATGAGTTCTCATTTTAATAAATCACATTAAAGAACAAAATCCAGGCTTAATTTTGTTTATAAAAATTAATTATGCAAAGTTTTTGCAGAAGTGGAGTTAAAATATTTATGCTTGGATTTATTTAAAATTTGTTGTTCAGACTCTATCTACATTCAGTTTAACGAGGGCTTCAAGGAGATATTGTTATTTATCTGTGTTGGCTAACATTTGGCATGTTTTACCTTTGGATATAATAATTATCAGATGTCATGGTTAATTCTTTAATACAATAGTCTTTGTTTACCTTTGCCATGTTCTACCTCTAAAGATCTAATATTCTTAAATATGTATATCACATGTTGCTTAACCATTATGGGAGTCTCATGATTGATACAAATATTAATGAACCGGAGTTTCTTGTATCTAGGCAGTCTAGAATATTTCGCACCAGACAAATAGGAGAATGATTTTTTGTTATAAAAATAATAGATCACAAAATCATTTATATGTATTCCTAATTTGAAGTTTATTTATTCTGATTTATCATAAAGTCAAAGTGTGATTGAAATTCTTGAATAATATGAAAGAATGTTCCTACTACTAGATTGAATGTGTGTGTGTGTGTGTGTGTGTGTCTATATATATATATATATATATATATATA
Source organism: Elaeis guineensis (assembly GCF_000442705.2). Taxonomy (NCBI): domain Eukaryota; kingdom Viridiplantae; phylum Streptophyta; class Magnoliopsida; order Arecales; family Arecaceae; genus Elaeis; species Elaeis guineensis. Next base: position 93,722,489 of record NC_025994.2, on the reverse strand, counting down.
TATATATATTGTGTGTGTGTGTGTGTGTTTATTCTTATACATGGCATTTCTTTTTTTTTTTCTTTTCTGGCATTGAATTGGTAATTACTTGATTGTATTAATGGCATGGTCTATGGCTTTATAGTTTTGTTTACAGCTTATCCTTACATGAATTGTGAACTTGATTTAACTTATCATAATCCCTCCAGCAGTCATATATTTCCTTATATGTAAAGATGTAGGCCTGCTCGTGGTTATTACATGCCTGACCAAATTGTTGTGCTTTGCAGATGGCATTCTTTTAGGAGGCATTCTCGTCATGTATGAGTTGCACAATTTCTTGCGTCCTATTCTTTTCATTTTGTATTCCTTTTGGATACCCCAGATAACTATTAATGTCATTCGTGATACAAGAAAACCCCTGCACCCTCATTATATATTAGGCATGACTCTCACTCGGCTTGCAATTCCATTATACATATTTGGCTGCCCAAGCAATTTCATGCGTATTGAGGTTGACACAAATTGGTGCATATCGTTGGGAGTATTCTTGGGCTTGCAAGCATCAATTCTCCTCCTTCAGCATTACTTTGGTTCTCGGTGGTTTATTCCTCGTCAGGTTTGAGTTTTCTTGTCATTTTGTTTGATTTGGATTTTCTGATACACGGGCTTATGCCAAAGAAATATAATTATTTATCAATTATGTTGCAGTGCAATAGAACTAGGTAGTACTTAAGATGATATTGATATGGCAAATAATAGAACTGACCGTGAGAAAAGAAACCTGTTTTTTAACACAAATGCGTGGACTGAAAGGTTATCAGATATGGTAGAAATGCTCAGAGTTGGAAAACTATAAACTACGTTTTCTAGTTTCTGTGCCAGCTTCAATAATGCACTTGAATCAGTATTGCTTAATGTCTGGAAACCATGAAGTTCTGGTACATTACTGTTTTTTTAGTTATATTTTTAAATCTCATGGTCAACTACTGGCAGATTCTGCCGGAGAAATATAGCTACTACAGGAGGCTTGAGAGTGATACAACTCAAACTACTGATTGTGTCATTTGCATGACTGCTGTCGATCTTACACAGCGGTCAAATGACTACATGGTACTTAGAAAACTTTGCTTTCAATTTTTTGGGACATGCAAAAATGTAAAATTTACTTTGTTTTCTTGGAGGAAGTTGGGCTTAGTAGACTGTTATCCTGCAGGTGACACCTTGTGATCATTTCTTCCATTCGGGTTGCTTACAAAGATGGATGGATATAAAGATGGAATGCCCAACTTGCAGGCGTTCTCTACCCCCAGCATAGGATGGACCCTGCCTTGTATTTATAGATGCAATCAAACACATTACCGACTCCAGAACAAATCGCATGGTAATAATTCGAGTGCCAGAATCTTGTTTCATCATCTTTTGTTCTTTCTCTCATCTGCTAGATCTTTCGGGTCAGGATGGAGAACCATCTCATACAGAGGAAAAGAAAAGTAGATAGCTGCAGAGGCAGACAAGATGCATAGTCCGTGTAATATATGCAACCCTGTATCTTTTTCGGCTGGTCTTTGCTGGCGCAGTCTCATCCCTGGTGCGCTGCTGTACATTTGTGTTCCCATGTATTGTTTAGAATGTTAATCCAAAAACAATTTGAAAAGCAGAAGATCAAGAGCCATGTTCAGTACGCGTTAAGAATGTTCTTGATGTAGTGGCATCAAAAAAGGGGTAGGTGCTATTTGAACTTGATATTCTAAAGCTCTAAGTGGTTAGATGATTTTGATGGGGTATGGGGAACTTGCAGCAATTTCTCATGGAGATCTTGCTATTTCTTGTATGAGACAATTTGCTTTGTTTCTTTATGTGCTCTGTTTGCGGAACTAAGACCATATTCAGTTCATTTATAAAAAAAAACATTTAAGTGGGTTCATGGTAGGGCGATTGATTATATGGAAGCAGGTAGGAAGTATTGAGTTGGGGGGTGCCATTTGGATATGTTGTCCGAATAGATTCTACTAGGGATGTCTTGAAACAGGACAATACTGTATTTTACAACAATAAAAAGGAAAAGAAATATAATAATTTTGCCTTATCCTGAATATATTTAGGGTTCGTTGAGGCGACATCTTTGTAGCCCAGTATGGACGGGTGAAAGGTTGGTGGCGCGAGAAAAGAGGCGGGTCATGAGTAAGAGTGATGATTGGATCGGATTATAAATAGATCATATATAGATTGGATTAGAAAATAATAAATTTAAATCTGACATTCGATATGTTTATTAAATAGATCATTCATTTAATAAATAAATCATTCGATCTATTTATTAAATAGATAATCTATCTAATTGATTCGATCTATTTATCAGTTTGTTTAAAAAAATTAATTATTTTTGAACCTCTAGCCAATACTATTTGAATTTTAAAATATTGATTCAAATCAAGAGATAATCCATCTCATAATATGAACTATTAATCAATCAAACACAAAATTATGTATCAGAAATTCAACCAAATCCACACAGAATTAAAAAAATAATCCAACGATTAACTTAATCAACCAAATATGAACTTCTAAATTGCACATAATATGAATCAGAAACTCACATGATATGAACTATTAATCAACCAAATCCACAAATGAAACCCTAAAGTGAAAAAACTAATCCAAAAAAAATTATCAAAAAAATAAAGAAAGAACCGATACATAGATTGAAATGGGGGGGAGGAGAAGAGAGAGGGAATGAACTCTTTAGATCTCTACGGTGGGGCGGCGGTGGACGAGGGAGTCCTCTCTTTTTTTTTTTTTTCTTCCTCCTACAGCTTCTCCGTGCCGCACACCCACAATCGGCCCCTGCCCGCCCGCGCCGCACCCCTGCGGGCCCTGCCCGTCGCTCCTTCGTGGCCCCCGAGGGCCCCCCGCGTTGCATCCCGCGTCTCCATACGACCACCACCTCCGGCCCCGGCGAAGCCCGCACCCCGTGCACCCACGGCTCCGTGACTCGCACCGCCCCCCAGCCCCAGCGCCCACACCCGATGCCCCACAGTCCCTCTCCTCCGCCCGTCTTCTGCCCTCACCGTCGGTACAGACGACCGGCGAAGCCTGCACCCCGTGCCCCCACGGCTGGGGGCTTCGCGCGACCCACACCACCCCCCGGCTCCGGCGCCCGCACCCGATGCCCCGCAGTCCCTCCCCTCCACCCGTCTTCTGCCCTCACCGCCCTCACCGCCGGTATAGACAAGAAAAAAAAAAAAAAACTGAGGAAGACGAAATGGGGCAAGCGGAAGAGGAAGAGGAAATGGGGGCGCCGCCTCAGCCAGGTCGAATGGTCATCCGTTGAGGGTTAGAAGAAAAAAATGAACAATCGGACATTTTCAGCCTTTTCGGTCGCGCTTTACGTTTTAAACAAGCTACCTCCGAGCGGCCCCCGAGCCTTAGGCCTAAACAGGCTATCAGATCTAAGCAGGCCCGGCCCAAAAAATTAAACTAATTAAATAGGTCAAATATTTACTATGATCTGATTATTAAATAAATTAAACAAATTAATTTAATTACATTTTAAATTTATTTAATTTAAATTTAAATTTATTTAAGATAGACCCAATATGGATCACATTGATAGATCGGATCGATTTTTGCCATCCCAAATCACGAGTGTCGCCTGATCACTACGATAGATTATGTCCTCTGTCTCGTTTGCCTGTTTTCTTCCTCTTTTCCCCTTCCACGCTATATTTTCATACCATCCAATGGGTTGCTGTCAAATATATATAGGGAGAGCAGGATTTAGGTTGATCGGATTTTAACTTAGATTCAGTCGGATACTAGTTGGATGATGGAGGTCCAATTTATTGATCAAAGGTATCAAATGTCTACTATCTCTGTATTGTTTATATATTAAAATCATATGATTAAAAGATTCCTCATTCATGCATCAAGTGATGAAATTTTGAAAAAATTAAATAATATAAAATAGTATATCTTTTTTTCCATTTAATACTGGATTAGGAGTCCCTGAATCAATATTCTAGAGATAATGAATCATATCCAATATTTTAAATTATTAATATTGGAATCATATTATCCAATCAGATTGACCAAATTTGAGTTGAAATCTAACCAATCGGATCCTATATATAGTAAACATTAAAGAATAAATAAAATAAAAGAAAATTATTGAAAACAAAAGGAAATAATACTGAAATCAAAAATAAAATAAAAAGATTAATTTAGTATAAATATAAAGAAGAAAATAATGAATATAGATTATGTCATAATAATAAGAAAAAAGTAATGAAACTAATAGAAGCTTCCCAAAAGAATTATAGTGACCATCATTGTAAGAATTACTTCTATTATTTAATTAATGGTTATTTAAAAATAATATAAAAGGTGATTATATTCTGATGGTTATTGAATTGTTATTCCTTGCATCCCTTTGCTTCGTCTCCAAAAGTTAGAAGGGAAATCAGGATCCAATTCTCCATTTTCTCATTCTGATTTCTTTTCATTGCATAAAACCACACATGGTGTAAGTGTGTCGGCACTTATCTAGGAATTCTGTACTATAGTTTAGGATTCCTCTGAGAAGGAGATTGTAGAATAGGGAGGAGTAAGCTGAAGGTTGACTATAAAAGGTTATGAAGAAGTGTCTGAAGAATTTGCAATTTAATGTATCAGCCTACACTGGGAAGAAAATAGATAGAAAATATCTTGTGACAAACTTCAATGAAATATAGATTTGGGAGAATGGCAAAGCCAGTCGAGATGAGCAATTTAATGCTACAGTTTTTAAAACAACTGGATTTGGAAATTAACTAGCTATGATGCATGTGGCTACTAAAAATTTCAAATTTAAGTATAGATTAGATACTAATATGCTGTTGTTGTGGAATTATTTGGAATTTGTCTATAACGTTACATTCTTGATCTGGATGAAATTTCTATGCTTTCTATGGCAAACAAATTGTAATGAATTTAGACTAATCACAATTTAGAAGATTTTTTTACCTTGGACTTCTTGTTCTCAACATCTAGCCAAGCATCCAGCTATTTTTTTTATAGAAGTTCAGAATTGCTTGAGGCAAACATCTTAGTCAGGTTACCGTAGAACTTGAAAAGTTGAAGAATTTAACTGCTTTATGTAGGTTTTGGTTAGATCGGATTAGAATTTAGATTAAAATTAGGATATGGTAGATGGTCAGAGATATTTGTCATATAGTTGCTTGTATAATCCATTATTCTATGAAAAGGCAGAGATCATTTTTCCATCATATGCTGAAAAGTTTCAGCATTTTATTATGTCAATATAATGTATTGTCTTCCCTTTTTTTTTTAATATATTTTTAACAGGAAAGGTAGGAGATGCGGCAAGAGAAAGGCAGAACTGAGCCTCTTTCCTGGAACGCTAAAGGCAAGATTTTTTTTTTTTTTTTTTTTGATGTCCATTTACAAGCAACAAATACGGAGCAAAAAATTATGCCGCAACAAATACTTAGCAACCCGAAAAGTTCCAGATCGTCGAAGGTCAACTCCATGAATGCGTGGCAGCACGACCGAGTTTTCTAGTCTCTAGAGACTCTCCAGTCAACCCGCCGCGACAGAGGGAGGTAATTGGTCTCTCCTTCATCCCAACGCCCAGCTTACTCTATCACCATTTTAGTTGGCGCATCTACTCCTCTTTGCTCTCCCGCTGGATTCCAGAGCACGATCTACCGACAATTTACCCCGTGATTGGTGACGCCATTGGACCACCCAACACTTCCGGTCCCCAGCCCCGCCTCCCTCTCATTCTCTCTCCCCATCCCCTCAGAAAAAAAAAAAAGAAATCACTCCTACCCGCGTCATTTCAAGTCAAAAGAAAAGAAAAGAAAAGAAAATTCCGCTCGCTTTCAGACCCGCTGGCCTCCAGATATGTAATTATTTCTCTTTCAAGTCCGGAATCTAATTTAAACTACTCGACACGTGAACTGCTACTGCTGCGATGCTAAGCCCCTTTAATCACACTCTTAACTACTATAATGATCTCCCTCTTTCGTCGTAACAAAGTTATTCACTACTTAGCCGATCTCAGGCCTCCCATCGCTCATCCCCTGTGGGGAAATAAATACCCAGAGATTGAGAAAGAGAGAGAAGGAAGATAGGGTTTATCTCCGCTTAAAGAAAGAGAGAAAAAAGAGGAATTGGAAAGGCCAAGAGAGAAAGCGGAGCAGCAAAATGCTCGGATCCCCCATTCTCCGGCTGCTTGTGCTCCACATCGCTCTATCGGCCACTGCTCTTGGCGTTTCGGCAGCCTCCAAAAACGGTAAACCTCACTTTCCGTTGAGATGGGTGCTTGAGACTTTCTGCATTTAAGCCTGAATGGAAAAATTCTGCCAAAAATTGCTGCTCCTCTGGCTGCTATATCGAGAAATTTTTATCCTAATTGTGGATTCGAAGGAGCTTTCTTTGTTCCTTCTTTCCCTTCTTGGTTGTGTCCCGAATTATTCTATTTTCATGTCATGCGTCCTCCAGAGCTAAACCCCGTAGAAGGCATTTCTAGAACTGGTTCTTTCTTAGATAGAACCACACCGCCTACATGTCGTGCTGAATTAGTTCACTGGATCTATAGTGAACACTGTTGCATGGAAATGGGAAGGTGCTGAAATGTAGCTAATTGAAAGGAAAGAATATGCACTAAATAAGATAGGTTCGAGGCCACATGACCAGAAGTAGTGGTGTCTTGGTCAATCGACTCTTACCATATCGAATAGGTTGGCCGTGTGCAATTCGTTATTTCATTTTAAAGTATAATTATCTGGATATGACCATCTTTGTTCTTACATGTTTTAAATCTTATGTTTATTTTTTATCAATGATTTTATGACTATACATATGTTTTTTTTTTTTTTTAAACTAACTACTACTGTCACTACGGCCACTCCAAGATTCTTGGAATTGATCCTGCAAACGTTCGATAAAATTGTTTTTGTATTATATTTGGTATAAGGAACTTGTCACAAAAGGAATGTTACCAAGAGTTGAACGGTTATATATATTTTGTCCTCGATTAGACTTGGGATTTAGTGTGTTTTCTTTGCAGAACCCTTTGCGATTCGGATAAGCTGTGGTGCTCGTGAGAATGTTCGAACACGGCCTACAAATGCCTTATGGTATAAAGACTTCGGTTATACTGGAGGAAAATTTGCAAATGCAATAAGTCTGATTTCCATTGCCCCTCCACTTCCAACTCTTAGATATTTTCCCCTGTCTGATGGCCCTGAGAATTGCTATAACATCAACCGTGTTCCTCGTGGACGCTATGCAGTGAGAATTTTCTTTGCTCTTGTTAAAGATCCTAATCTTGAGAGCGAGCCTCTTTTTGATATATCAGTTGATGGAACCCAAATTTATTCTCTAAGGTCAGGCTGGAGCAAACTTGATGACCAGTCATTTTCTGAAGCTCTAGTTTTTGTTCCAGATATGTCTGTGTCTGCTTGTTTCCATAGCACTGGTCATGGAGATCCATCCATCCTTTCAATTGAAATTCTTCAAGTTGATGACAGAGCATATTATTTTGGTCCATTATGGGGTAAGGATACAGTACTTAGAACAGCTAAAAGATTGACTTGTGGTTCGGGGAAGCCAGCATTTGATGAAGATTATGATGGAAATCATTGGGGTGGTGATAGGTTTTGGTTAGGAACGTCAACTTTTGCCGCAGGATCTGATCAGTCTATATCAACAGAAAATAAAATTGCCCAAGCATCAACTTCACCGAACTTCTACCCAGAAAAGATTTATCAGTCAGCAATTGTGAGCACTGATAGACAGCCTGATCTGTCATTTCAAATGGAGGTGGATCCGAACAAAAATTATTCAATATGGCTTCACTTTGCTGAAATTGATGCCAGAATAAAAAGCTCCGGAGAGAGGGTCTTTGATGTACTGGTAAATGGTGATGTTGCATTTGAAAATATTGACATCATTCGCATGACTGGGGAATGTTATGCAGCTCTTGTGCTGAATAGAACTGTTGCTGTGAAAGGGAGGACGCTAACAATAACCTTGCACCCTACAAAGGGAAGTCATGCCATCATCAATGCAATTGAGGTCTTTGAGATTATTGCAGCGGAGCACAAAACTGCAGCAGAAGAAGGTATGTGTGCCACGTGGTGAAAGATTAGCATTATTTTCTCATTGACTTAACAAATTTTATGCATTGCCTTCCATGTGGAGATAACGATGCTGATACATGAAAATTTAGTGCATCAACATCTCCTCATGCCTATTCTTTTAGATATTTTTCTTTGACATGCAATTCTGACCTAAAAGTTATGCAGGGTTATTTTTTGTCATTTTGTTTTCTTTCAATTCAGTTCTACATTTTGTCCATGTGTTCATGAGGTAGACATTCATCATTCTGCATGAAACTTGTAATTTGTTATCTAATTACCATCTAAATATATTATTAGTTACTGTTAATAAGAATGCAAAGGTCATTGGTCTATATTTGGACTGAGATTTGAGATGGACTTGTGATTCTGTTTCCATCCTAATAGTGTGGACTAATCAATAAATAATCACAAATGTATAAACATTTATTAGGGCTAAGCAAATAACCGAAATCCGAAGAAACCCACCCAATCCGACCCAATAAACATCGGTTTCAGTCTGTTGAAAGATATATATTGAGTGGAATCGGGTTGTGGTTTGTAAAAAATCGATTATTTACGGTCGGGTTCGGTTCCTATACTTTTAACCCATATGAAATTGAATCCAACCGATGTGGTATTTCACAAACTCACTTTCATTTTGGGACGGCATCGTTTAGACTTCAATACTTCATTCTAAAAAACACCCTATCACCCATTTGGATTAATGAGAATATTAATGTTGAATTGCTGATGGAAGCACATCATTTTGAGATAATTCTAAAGTGAAAACTTTTAGATGTAGTTACTTTCAGATGAGTAAATCTTTTTTTTTCTGTTGTCTTGTATAGGTTCAAAAATAAGTCCAAAATTTGTAACTTACAAGGTTTGGGCTTTTTTTGCATTAAATTGACAAAAAAAAAAGGCAAATAAGCTTAAGTGGGCTAATATTGGACTTAAAATCAATATTGGATCAACATTAAAGTCCAAACTGATACAACCCATCCGAATCTGCTACAAACCGTTCACTTCAGTTTCAAACGGTTTATACATGATAAACGGTCGACAGCGGGTTGAATATTCTTTAATCCGATAGGGTTTGGTCAGATGAAATTTTTCTCTCAACCCGATTGAATCTGATCAAATCCGACTCATGCTCAGCCCTAACATTTATGCCAAGGACTTGCACAGGAAATTTATGGAAAAAAACCATGTCGGATAGGATTCTGATCCCATACTTTTCAGATGTTATCTAAATTCACATTAATATAGTGTGCTAGAATTTTGTCGAAAATGCACCATTGGAAAAGAAAATGTCCCACACCACTAGGATGAATACAAGTTAGGAAGATTTGGATGTCCCTTGGGAAATGTGAACGGAATGCTTAATTAGGTTAGATTTAATATGCTTGCTTGCTTTTTAATATAAAGTAGAAAGCCTCTAAGTGCGTTCACACTGAACTGCAATTAGCCGGCTTTCTCCTTTTTTCCAGTTGTTGCTAACTATTGGAGGCATTGCCGACATCACCTGCCCATTATCATTTTAACTTCTAAGCAAATGTAATGCATGGTTACTTGTTCTGTTTTAGATGGTCCTGTCATAGTTGCTGATTACTATGCCGAAAAAGTAGTGGCAGAGAAAATATCTTCCCAAGAGTTTGTAATATACCTTGATTCATTTTTTTGATATTTTGTTGGCTGAAGCTGATAGTACCTTCTTTTTCGGATTAGTGAAGGTGAACAAAAATGTTATCAAGGTGACTTCTTGTTTTGTTGTTTGTTTCATATTTGATGCTTTGTTAGGATTTGTATGATTCATTATCTTGTTAAATTGTGTCTAATTCATTTCAAGATGGCCTTCCATAGTTAGAGCTTTGCAAAATTTGAAGAGCTCCCTGGGGCTTCCTCTTCGTTTTGGCTGGAATGGTGACCCATGTGTTCCCCAACAACATCCTTGGAGTGGAGTGGACTGCCAATTTGACAGTAAAACTGGCCAATGGGTCATAGATGGACTGTAATCTCTCAACCTTAAAATTGCTTAGTATATTTAGATATTGGTTCTTGTCTTTTCTTATGGTAAAAATAAGCAGTATTGACAGGCTCAGCAGGTCTAAACGTACTAGTTTGCTAGCCAAAATCTAAAAATTAAACAAGATTTGAACTATGGATCAAATGTTCAATTTACTAGAAATTAACTATATTTTGAAATGCATCAAAAAGTATCATATATGTCTTTTAAAATTGTTTTGCTTAGTGACTGACAAATTAGAGGTTGTTTGTCTACCATTTGAAACTTTAGGAGCAAGTCTTGGAATCAAATTAGTTGTTGAGGAATGGAGCCATTTCCATACAATTGTAAATGGCAGGCCCTCCTCACAAGAGGCCATACTAAAGCTTAATGGTTATTTCTGTGGTCATTGTATGCATGCATGTTATGCTCAGGCTGTGCATGTATACACTTGTATGCAACGCCCGCAAGCCATGTAACTAATTCAAGAGGAAGGAGTCTGATGGTTGGCTAGGTCAGGTTGGCCGTAATCCCATCGGCTGATTATATGATTAAGATTAGATTGTGTATTTGTAGAAGTGAGCATCAGAACCTCAAGCAAATATCCATGCTAAGATGTTTGCATTATTGCAATTAACTTAGTTTTATCTCTCTCCAAAATAGGTCTAGGCTTATGAGTGCAGTGGTCAACACTAGAGATGTGCTTCATAACATTGTTGATGTTGTACACGTTAGGTTGATATTCTGGGAAGCTTGTATTTTAGCACGTCCCTCCAAATGCTGTCTCCTGCACTCTTGTACTCTAGAATATATCCAGCTCAAGCATTGCAAAACTTACTGCTGCATTGTTAGGTAAGGTTATATTATTCGGTTGGCATCTGCTGGCCATAGACTGCCAACCTATGTGAGTCTTTTTATGCTAGATTCAACTATGATCAACACTGAAAAGCACACTGATGTGACAAGTATAACAGGTGTTAGATGTCTTTAAGTGAGAAGTATGCAGATATGATAGTGCTGGTTGGAATGCTTCATGAGCTGTCATACCATTACTGGTGGTTGTCATTGCCATCTAAATCATTTGGAGGCTTACACTAATAGCCTTAAATGCCATTAGGATGTCTCTTGGAAGAAGGTACTAAATGTCTTATGGTGTAGTTTTCCTAATTTCTGCATTTAATTTTAATCAATAAAAGAATGTTGTTAGATTAGTCAAATGAGGAAAAGTCAAAAGGATATGGAGGAATCAAGCACCTTGATTTCTACATTTGATCTAATGTAAGATAATAATCTCGGGTTGCTGTCACTTCCATTTTTTGAGTCAAACTACTGACCTCCAGATTTGGTACCCAAATTTTTCATTGATTTGGATAATTGGAAGATGAGATACCATCAATGTCTACATGTATCTTTCTATCTCTATATAAATCCACATGCACATGCGTATAAACACCTATAGACATTTATAGCTATACACATTAATTCACAATGTCTATAGCTTTTTATAACTTTAGGTTTAAATATTCAACTATTCAGCATATATATTTGGTCGTTTGAGTAAATGTAGATTATTTTCTGAATATGCAGAGGTCTGGACAACCAGGGTTTGAAGGGTTTCTTGCCGAATGACATTGCTAAACTGCGGCATTTGCAAAGCATGTGGGTTCTTCAGATTGTTGCAGTCTAGTGTACAAAGCCTGCCTGATGATATTTACACTATTTAATTTGCAACATATATAAGTCTATCACTGTTACTTTTGTTAGTAAATGGTTCCTACATTCACAGAATTATTATAATATGAAAATGCTTAACCTTACATTAATCTATAGCAAATATCTTGTCTGTGCAATTTTGTTTAATCACAATAGTTGACTTCATTAATTTTTTCATAACATAATTTCTCTACTTTTTCTCTTAACAGAAACTTGAGCGACAATAGCATCCATGGTGGCATTCCATCCTCTCTTGGTGCTATTACTGGGTTAGAAGTATTGTGAGTACATGCCTATCACTGCATGTCATAGCTAACACATTGTGATGCTATTACGTATAGGCCAATAGTTAAATGATTGCTGATAACAGAAGAGCTGATGCATGCTAGATCCTACTGAAAAATATGCTTTGTTTCTTCCTGTTGAGTTTGAGTTGATCATAGATTGCCAAATTACATTGTAGATAACTTTGAAAACTTTGGTACTTCACTTGATACATCGTTCTTTTTTGGGCCACTTTCATTTTTTTCCAGCACAAGCTTTCTAAAGAACAACAACACAGGAGAAGCAGTCATACAAAAATTTAAAGACCTGGATTCTAAAGAAAATTACTTCCATTTAAAATATTTGAAAACCTGATATCTCCAAGAACTTTGTCAGGCTTCATATCTGTTTCCAAGAGCTCATTTTACTTATCTTGCTGATTTGAGCTGTTTTCTCTCCTTGAGGCATCTCAAATGCAAGTGGACACTGAAGTCTTTCAGGTTTTAAAATGTCTGACACAGATGTTATTAGAAAGCATGAATTCCTTTTAAAAATCTGTTTCATGCATCTGGCATGCAAGGTGAAAATTAGACTTAAAAACATCCTTCACCATCCTCCTTTGGGCAGACTTTTATGACACACAATAATGCAATATATTTTTGTGAGTTAGTTGTAAAACAAAACAGAACCGAAGCTGATAATAAAAAAGGAAATTACCAGCAGATGCAATAATTATGGGAGTGTGGAAACAGCTACAAAATGCAAGAGAATGGTGAGGAAGCTCAACCAAACACTGATTTTGGCTTAGCTTCTGGCACATCAAACTGCTTAAAAAAGGAACTAGTTAACAAGAACCTTGCAGAAACATGTATATGTTATATTATAATATTACAAAGAGCACTTATGTAATGATAACCGTAGTAATGGTTAGACAATGCTGCTCGGCATTATTTCTGGAGTCTTTCCATTTTGCTAGCCAGTTGAAGTTTTGAAACTTCTTTGACTTGCAAGAAGTGAATCCTTGGATTGTGTGGAGCCATGTAAGTCCTCAAACTGTTCTAGCAGTAGAAAATCAGATTCTGCCACTTTCATGGCTAGATAAATCATTCGACCATTGTAAGAACAGAGAAGTGAACCTTCTCTAGCATGATGGATCATTAATTCTAACCCTAGATCGTGGCTTCACGATCTTGAAATCAAAGCTAATCAGTGCTCATTACTCATGGAGCCCTTCGATGATTGTCAAATATAAGAAAAACCATCTAGGTTTGTTATAGTAAATTTCGGTGTCTTATCCCATTTTTTGGGTCAGTCAAGGATCGGTAATTGTCAGGTTCCTTCCGATCAACTCGTTCGAATATGCGAGCCTGTATGTAATTTCTATGATTGGGATTTCCTTTTGTTTATTAAGAATATCTCATATTCACTACTCCAGTGGATTTATTTCTTTGGTCAAACTTTATTTTGGTCACCAATTTTATAATTCTTAAGTTCCTATATATTACCTCAAAACTAGATGGCCTCTATCTCTTGATATATAACCATTTGGACAAAGAGAAGATTAGATTCGTCCAATTTGTGTTATAGGATGAATGAGCCTGTTGCGGAGCCATTTCATTTACCTTTGTTATTGATTTTTCTTTTCTCATTGCTATCCAAGCCTTTATTCATCAAATAAATTTTATATGTAAGTATTAACCGTCCAGAATTGCTTTACAGGGACCTCTCGTACAACCAACTCAATGGCTCAATACCGGAGAGCCTTGGCCGGCTGACATCATTACAAATACTGTAAGGAGAAATGCTTAATAATCTGATTCTTTTGGACATGGTCCTGGATTGAATAGAAGCACTAACCAGTTGTTCTTCAGAAATCTCAATGGAAATTTTCTATCTGGAAGAGTACCGGCCGATCTCGGAGGAAGACCTCTTCACAGGGCTAGTTTCAAGTAAGAAATTGTGAACGATGGCTATCAGCTTTTGCCTATCTAAGTTATGTTTAAGATGCTACCATTAAATATAACAGTAGGCATATGTTGTCCTTCAAAGTAGCTCAACAATGTTTAATGCTCTTTAACCAACTTCCTATCGATATGTAAGCAAAAGACTAACTCTGATCTTGAGGATCACTTATTTAGACCCTCTTCATATTAGTCTGACTTGTTATTCAAAGTTATTTTATGCTAAGGTAAGATTTTGGTAATAATTCAATTCAGAAATAGTAATGACCTTTTGTTCAGATGGTAAGGATCATCAATTATGTAAAACAATTTTTACTTAGTAAGTGAATTTGTTTAACTGGTTATTGTATTTCCTTTATTTAGTGATCGGATTTTGATGAGCTGAGAATATTAATATCAGGTTGATATGCCAAATATTATATTAATGTTCTTCCAATCATATGCGCTTCAATTCTGCCTGTTGAGTGACTTTGAAGATGTGAGAGACCTTAACCCCTCAAGTTCAGTTTGGATCACTTCTCACCGATCGATATAGGAGTGAGCTGACTGCCCGTGATCTCTCCTGTGGTCCAATTTAAAAATTATGAAAGACTGCAATATCTAAGGTTCCTCTTTTGATATATACAGTCCCCTAAGTTTTTTCTCCTAAGACATTATTGAGAGCCTTGATGAGAGTGCATCAGGAAAGAAGTAGTTTTTGATACCAACAATGTAATCTTACAAAGATGGATGACGCATCATGAAGGACCAAAATTTCCAAAATCTTACAATCTTCAATTCAAATTCCTTTATTCTTCCATCACAATTGTCTATTGTTTAGCCCTTCAACAAACCTCTCATATTTCTCCACGATTCAAATGCCTTCCATGAGAGGTGACACACCTGTATAACTCTCTGTGTGTTCACGTATTATTACAAATCTGTATTACTCAGAAATGCATCAAAGTACCCTTCATCATAGCGTTTCTCTATCATGAATGATCAATAGAACTTTGAAAGTAGTCATTTTTATAATAATCCAATCTCATATATTGTGATAGATTTAGACAACTGCATGTATTCCATTTGTGTGGTTCAAGTTTTAATTACATTATAGTTAGTTATCCTGCTGTCAATCTTGTTCCATATGGATTACCTGGACATAGTACTAAAATTGTTCCCACAAAATTATGTGCTTGTTTCTTCTTAATAAATGCTTCTATTCTTCATGCTGGTGTGTGGAAATGGTATTCTCTGCGCAATCAAGATGCTTATGTGGCATGTGCAGCTTTACTGGTAATGCAGGTCTATGTGGAATTCCTGGGCTACCAACATGTGGGCCCCATATGTCTGTCGCTGCTAAGGTCGGTATCGCATTTGGGGCTTTGGTTGCATTATTACTGCTACTTGTCTGTCTAGCATGCTGGTGGAAAAGGAGGCAGAACATCCTTCGGGCTCGGAAGATTGCTGCTGGTAAGAAGCTAGGATGAATAGTGGAAGAGAGATTACCTGACTCCTTTGTTGCACTTTCTAAGACTCAAAATGGTCTTCCTGTCCTGCAGCAAGGGAAGCTCCGTATGCAAAAGCAAGGACTCACTTCACGCGTGATGTGCAAATGACCAAGCATCATCGTGTGCACGACCAGTCTCGAAATCCAACCGAGAGCGGGCCACATCTACTCTCTTGATTGACTGGATTGCTTGTTTATATTTGCTTCCTTCACTGTTTTTTCTTTTCTTTTTCTTTTTGTTTTTGCCCTTTATTGTTTAGAGCATGTGTTCAACCCGGGAAATGATCTCTCATGCTGTAAGTATGCTGCGGCTCTTGTTCGTTTTCCCTTTCTGGAAGGTATGAAGGTAAAAGGTCGTGTTGTAGACTTATTTAAAATAATTTATAACTTGCCATAGATTAAATTGAAGAAATCAAACAGCAGAATCTTGGTAGAGCAAACTGCAAATGAGAGGTCCATGTATATGATCTGTGCCCATTTTCTCTGGCATGGTCAGCCATTTTTGGAAATACTGCATTAAGGCTTGTTTTCTGTTTATTATTGATTCAGTGTCTACTGTTAGACCCTTTATATGGGCTAAATTGAATTAACCAATGCCCACCTCTTTTCTCTGACCTCTGTAGCGGTACAAATTTCTGTGTGATGAAGATGTTTAACACAGTTTTTGTAAAATGAGCTAATGTAACTATGCATATACTTTAGATTCTGTGCGGCATTATAGTTGGGTGCGTATTTGGTAAGATTTATTTTTTCTCCTTTTTCTATTTTTTGGGAGAATTGGGATGCATGAGCAGGATCAGATGCAGGTCCCTATACTTCCCAAACTTGGCTAATGGTATCTTTCGTGTCTGACGATTGATTCACATCTTTCTGCATGTTTTTCCAATTTTTTAACAACAATACTATATTGGTTCGTTATCTTTTGCTTTATAATTGTGTTTTATTTATTGAACTTGCGGCTGGAGAGTGGGTTGGCACGACGATAAGATTGCTTCATTACGACTCATGTGTCACACGTATTTAACTAAAATACCTCATGCACCGCTTTGTCCAGCTAGTAGATCGTGTCCTCCACCACCAAGTCCGTCGCCATGCCCCTGCATTTGCCTTGATGGCAAAACCGTTGGCTCAATGCCATCATCCACATCCCCAGCCTGCCTTCGCACTCACATTTTTTTTTTTCCCTCGCTACTTTCTCGGTGCATTCGCATTCAGCAAAATCCACTGTAACTGCTACTTAACTCTCCGTCTCCTCCACCATCTCTCTCAACCCCCTGGAGAGCTCCTTTTTCAACATCACCCGCACGCCACACGCTGTACATCCCTTCATCTTCACCTGCCATGCAACGGTAGCTGATTACGAATTGCTACACATATCATACAAACTGAGGTGATAATCACAACATGGGCTAATACATACTACGTGCATACTCTTTTTTTTTTTTAAGTAGTAGTAAAGGGCTGTTTGTTATGGTACTATCTCTCTCTATCGAATTGCCATACAAGACTGTACTTGACTTCAAGGAAAGCTTCCGTCAACACAGCTCGCAATTGCATCAACTTTTTATCACTTCGTAAGTTGCTAAGTTTTCTTGGAAACTTAGCTAAATCAAGTGAGATAATGGAGTCATTTATGATTATAGAGATGACTACTCTTATTTCTATAAAAGCTGATCAGCGGAGCAACTAAATCAAAACCACATTGAATCAACTTTGCTACCTTTGATGCACATCATGTGTTTGATGCAACTCGAAAGAAGGTTGAAAATTAGGAGTCTATCTGCTGTTACCCAAGCCTTGCCCATCGGAAATGATATAATTCACGCGGTTGCTTGTAGCCTGTGCTTGTGTATTATCATCCTCTTGTCAGAGTGGACAAGTAAGTCTTCATGAAGTCTATTGTCACTAATTAAACTTTGACTAGTCATTTAATCTACCCTATACCGCCAATGAATGGGACGCCAATATTGCCATCACCGAGAAGACCTGCGTCACTATCCAGCTCGTCCACAACATCTGAATCCGATTCGGTTAAGTAATTTGGAGGACTCGAATCGAGATTTTAAAGAGAGACTGCAAGTATGACTCGGACAAAGTGGAGAGACCATTTAACCAAAAAAAAAAAAAAATCTTTATCTTTTAAAAAAACTTATAGTAACATCCTCTCAATTTTAGATGTTTTTCAAAAATATCCCTCACTTCTACAAATTCTTAAATCTACCATTCTTCCAATTTCCAAGTCATTTCGAATTGATCCTCCAACTTTCCAACTAATAGACAACATTAGCCTACCATTTTAAATGACCAAAAGACCTTAGCTCTCTTTAGACGTCTTCAAATATCTTCTGACAATATGGATAAATTAAGAGTTTGAAATACTTTGAGATTTGTGCAACATATGATCCTTAATTATAGGTCATATACTAATGATGCTTTAAGATCCATACAAGTGGATAATAAAAGAGTTTAAAATGCTTTGAGATTTGTGTGGTGTGTGATTCTTAACTATAGACTATGTATTAAGAATATTTTGAAATATATGCAAGTGAATGAACGAAGAGGAGTGCTTTAACATATGTAGATGGGTGATCCTTAACTAAGGTTGCTTTGAGATCTATGCAAATGGATGAATAAAAAGGTTTGGAGTACTTTAAGATCCATGCGGTGGATGATTCTTAGCTAAAGTTGTCTTGAGATCCATACATGCAAATAAATGAAGATATTCATGGTACATTGACATATGTGCAATAGGTGATTCTTAACTATGGACCATATACGAAGGATAATTTGATATCTATATAGGTGCATGAGTGAAGGTGTTTAGAATGTTTTGAGATTTATGCAGTAAATGATCTTTAACCATAGATTATATACTTAATGTTTTTTGAGATCCGTGCCAAAACTTCATCCCATAAATATCTGTCATGAAGGCCTTTTATCTTATGAAAAGTTTGTATGCTATCATATGATAATCGCATGACATCGTTCTTTTGATGAAAATGAATGGTAAAATGAATTCGGAATGATTTAGAAATTTGAACGATCGGTTTGAAACTTTTAAATTCAAGAAGGTAACTCATAGGAAATGTCTAAAGCTGAAGGGGCGTATCTATAATTGTATATATATATTTTTGTTTGGCGCTCAAGCCCATAGCTCATAGCACTCAACGAAGGTCTTTTTTCCAAAAACAACCGGCTGTTCTATTATATATAACCTACGCTATCACATCCGATATTCTCAAACAACACCCTGCAAAGGAAAAGAGGAAGATTTGTAGAGGAAAGAAAGCAGGGGAAAAAATAGAAAAAAAAAAGAAAGAAAGAAAAGTCCGACGGAGAGCAAGACATTACGATGAAGAACGAGGGGAAGGAAGAGAACGCCAAAGCGGGGTGGCAACTGTCAGGCAGGGAGGACGTCTGAGTGGCACGAATCCCCACTATAGAGTGACACCTTCGCCCCTTCCATTTAGTCTCACCTCCACCCCTTTGCCTTTTTGTATCCCCTGTTCTCCTTGACTTGCCCGCCGCCGTAGGGTCAGAGATGCCCAAGCGCCCGGCGCCCGGCTTCGATTCGACCCCCGAGCGCTCCGCCATGGCCGATTCACCCCCGGGCGCGGGCGATGGTGAGGAATCCCCCGAAGAAGAACGATATATTGACGAAGAAGAGGAGGAAGTGGAGGAGATGGTGGAGGAAGAGGAGGACGACGAGGAGGGAGAAGAAGGATCGCAGGGAGAGGGAGCGGAGGACGAAGAGGAGGTGGCGGAAGTCGAAGGGGAGGAGGGCAGCGATTCTTCTGATGCCGAGGCTCATCCGGGCGAGGATGCCCATGGTTTGTGCCTTTCCCACCGTCCTTCCATTTTATTCAGGAATGCATTTCATCTATTTTGAATGATCCTGTTTTGCTATTGGTTTTAAGTATTATTTCTTGTTGCCGTTGCTTTTGCTGTGTTTATCTGATTCTATATGGCTTTAGATTGAGGAGAAAGGAGTAAGCTTTAGGTTGTAGTCTTGTAGTAGAAATGGTGGAAAGATACAGACTGATAGGGGAACATAAACTTTGACCGACAACTTTTGGGTGAGTTTTGACATGGGCATTTTGCTCTTGGTTGTACTTATCGAAAGTAGATTTTGATTCATGTCTTTTTCCATACCGTTATGAGATTTCAATGTCCAACACAATTAATTTTGATGATTGCTTGAGGGGAGGGCTGATCGTATAGGTACAAGCCGTGATTCTTAGAGAATGGCAACAAGCATAATCGGGAAACATACCAACGACAGTTGAAGCAGCTACTATTTCCTTGATATTGCCGTGTAGGAAGATTTGGGCATTGCAACTTCCATTGACACACATATGATACTTATCTACTTTTGTATTTATTTAAAGCATGGATTCAAGTCCCTGTGGGACATCTTATAGAACATCAGAATGGGGTACCATCTCATGTGTCAGGATAGAATTGTCCCACCATTGTCTCAGTATCCCGATCTGCATGTCTTGAGACATGTCTCGTCCCAAGTGTCGAGACAAGGCAAGACAACGCACATTCTAATCCATAAGAAAAATCGGGACAGCCCCATCCCACAGGATTTAAATTCTTGATTTAAAAAACAACACTTGAAACTATGTAGGCTTTAAATCAAAGAGAAAGAAGTTAACTTTAGGTTGTAAATGAAATGGTAAAGAGATACAGACCAATAGGGGAACATAGGTTTTGGCCAACAACTTTGGAGTTTTGACATGGGCATTGTGGTCTTGATTGTCGTACTTATCGAAAGCAATTTTTGATTCATGTCATTTTCCACACTTTTATGAGGTTTCAGTATGCGACGCAATTAATTTGGTGATTCTTGTGGGGAGGGCTCATCACATTGGTACAAGTTACGATTTTTAGAGAATGGAGACAAGCAAAATTTGAAACATATTAATGACAAGTGAAGCGACTATTATGTTTCTAGATATTACCATATATGGAGATTAGGGCGTTGTAACTTTGTCGATATGCATATGGTTCTTTACGTGCTTATGTATTTATTTAAAGAACCTCATTCTATATTGGCTTGAGATTGAGGAGAAAAGAGTTTGGGTTGTTAAGAGAATTGATAGAGAGATAAAGACATATAGGGGAACTTAGGTTTTGGCCGACAAGTTTGGAATTTTGACCCGGGAATTGTTGTCTTGATTGTCGTACTCATCGAAAGTATATTATGATTCATGTCGTTTTTCATACATTATGAGATTTCAATACCTGACGCAATTAATTTGGTGCTTTCATGCGAGAAAGGCTGATCGCATTAGTACAAGCCGTGAGTGTTAGAGAATGGTAACAAGCAAAGTTGGGAAACATATTAGCAACAGGTGGAGTGGCTATTATTTCTCTAGATATTGCCGTCTAGGAAGATTTGGGGCATTGCTACTTCCATTGACATGCACATAGACATAGTTCTTTACCCACTTATATATTTATTTAAATAATCACCTTTGTGATGGAAAAATGTTGAGGCATGATTTAAAACACCTCAAAGTTCTCCTTGATGCACTTGTTACCTTGTCTTGGGGCTTTCATCCTTGCTTAAAAGTGATATTTCATGCCGTGTCTCATAGTGAGCTGTACCATATACCTTAGAAATCAAAGTTCAAGAATCGCTTTAGAATTGTATGAATATTGTACAGAAAGCCGGACCTTGTATTTTGTTGCTAAACTTTTTGAGACAAACATATAGGGATTAATATAATAGCTTAAAATGACATGCTTTAATTGTCGATAAATGCCTAGGTAGAAGACATAACTAAGCCAATCTCCTTGTCTTAATATTTAATTATCATGATACACAGGCATGACACTAAACAACAATCTCAAAAAGATACACTGACATCAATGCTTGGCTTATGTAGGATAACATTGTAGCAAAAAATGGATTTGGGAACACATCATCCTTATAAAAAAATTAGAAGAGCAATAGAAACCTATTTTCATTGTGTTGCATAAATGTAGTGCTGATAATAAGCAAGATCAGGCCAAACCAACCACATCCCAACGAGGATTAAAAGTCTTTGGTGATGCTTGAGCAATGTTCAAATGAATTTTCTCATGCCTAATCCTGAATTGGGCCTTCTTGGGCTTGGTCTTCATGTAAGGTGATAGGAGGTTGGGTTTACAAGGATGGTTGTTACTATTGCAATCATTGAGGCAATTGGCGAGAGAAAGCAAGTCAAGGCCATAGTTTGTAATGGAGTCATAGCGAGTGCATGATGGTGGTGGGTGGAGTGGAGAGGGGGAGAAGAGAGTGAAGGACCACAAGAAGATAGGGGGGAAAAGCGACTATCAAGGGGAAACAGAGGGTAGGACTAAAATTGAATAGATGTAGAACAAAAATTAGTATACCCATATATACGTATCTACTTCTTATAATGCATGCGCAAATGCATGTGGCTACAACTAAAAATTATATATATATATATATATATATATATATATATATATATATATAATTTGGAAAAAAGAACTTAAGCATTAATGTACATTATTGAAGAAATTATTTAAAATTGCCAGCGCTTTTTTTCTCTTCTTATATGATTCGGGCCAGCCCACTCTAAAGCTATTCCTGCATATTTATGGATATAGGCCTAGCCCAGTTTGTAAATCCTTTGCCAGTTGTACTAGCCCAATAAAATTTTCAGGCCAATCATTCAAACAGGCTCTTAATAGCATGACTCTTTTGGTAGAATTTAATATTTTTTGTCAAGTTACATGTTTTGAATTAAAAGTCTGACCCTTAAAGATGCAATCCACCAAATTAAACATCTCACTATACGGAAAGAAAATTAATGAAAAACATGTTGACGTTGCCACCTTTTTTCCTTTGGTGTATATGAGAGCTATATGAGGCTAAATGGAATTGAAAAATATAATTCAGATACCAATTGGATATTTTTGTATATCCACTGTTATTTGACATATAGGAATATAGATACTGATACTAGTTTGAATGCTCCAGTTTGTGTCTTAAAAAATGATTCTGGACGGACATTATCCTATTCATTTTTACCCCTACAAGAGGTGAGGATGCAATCCACCAAATTAAACATATCACTATATGGAAAGAAAATGAATGGAAAATATGTTGACATTGCCACTTTTTCCCTTTGGTGTATATGAGAGGTACATAAGACTAATGTAATTGAAAAATGATTCAGATATTCAGATGCACAGCGGATATTTTTATATATCCGCTTTTATTTGACATATAGGAATATAGATATTGATACACGTTTGAATGTTCCAGTTTGTGTCTAAAAAAGGTGAATCTGGATGGACATCATCCTATCCATTTTTACCTCTACAAGAGAGACAGAAAGGGTGAGGGTTTGGAATCTTAAGTCATAATGAAACTTTAGATGGCATAGATTATGTTACGTTATGTTATCGTATTGTATTGTACTATGTTATGTTTTGCTATGCTGTGTTATCATACATTATATTGTATAGGGCTTGGGCCAAGCTAAGCATCTACTTTGCTTGAACTCAATTTAGGCCAAAGAAATGAAGCATGATTAGGCCAAAATTCTATATCATACCAGTTCAAGATCATCCTCAATAAAAGCTTACCTCATGCCCAATCTCAATCGTAGATGTAGTTGGATACATCTAACTGTATTATTATGTTGCAATTCATCAACCATGAATCATGATATTTATTTCATATGTATCATCATTGATATTCTTCATCTTGGAGGCTATTTTATATTTAGAGATGCTTCTTTGACAAGCAGTGCAAAAAGCTTTTCTATGGAACTATTTCGCAAGGCTAACTTAAACGAAATCACTAGGCTTAGCTTCTTGCTATGTTGGTTTTGAATGAATAGAGTCATTTGGTGGAAACTAGGTGACCACTTAATTAGGCCAATAGCGCTTGCTTCAAGCATGGTGTGGTTTAAATATATTTAGATGTTTCTATCTGTATAGTTCTCTTTAGTTAGTTCAGAAGAACAAGTATGGTATTTTAATTAAGAGTTGTTTTATTGTTACAACAAAATTTTGGGAAGCAAGGACATGGGTTTGAGTCTCACCCTCACCTCAATTTTGCATTGGGATTCCCTTAACTTAGTTCTCAAAAGGTTATAATGGAAAGCAAGATTTTGCACTTTGTGGGAGATCTTGTTTATGTTAATCTTGTCTGATGATCTTGGTCTCTTCAATGGTTACAACTTATAAGTGTTTGGAAGAACCTTTTGATAACCTGCTTTTGGCAAGGGAGATCAAAATTACTGGTGGCACTCACTCAGCTAATCTGAGTGGAAATTTCAACTACATAATTCAAGGTAGATTATGGAAGGATTAAGATTGCAAACACAACCTTATCAAGGTGTGGCTGTAATTTGGTCAATGAGAATGATTTTCTTTTCTTATTACCTTAGGAAAATTAAATAGATTGCATGGTCTCTGTTTCTACTCCTACAGTAATCTTGACTGTTAGCGTCTAGTGGAAATTATGGAAACTGACATCTTTCTAAATTTGGAAAAAGTTTTTATGAGCTACCTTTTGCAAAGTCTTTGTTTCTAATGGTTATCATCGAGGGGAAATCATGAAAACTAACATCCTTCTAAATTTGAAGAAGTTATGGGCTAGCTTTGGGAATTATATGGATTTGTGCTCAAGTGCCATGGCAAAAGGATGCTAGTGTGATTGACTAATAGGAGGACAATTCAGTGATCATTTGATGCCCTAGGCCCAGAGTCTTGAAAGGGGGAAAACGTGCTTTGACTTCCTTGAATAACTTATTCTCTTTCCTGCAAAATTGCTTGAGAAGTTCAAATAACAGTTTATAAAGGAAATGTTCAATTCAATTAATGTGTTGCAGCGAGGAGCCAAAATGTGGTTCTTGACTTGTTCATCTGCTATGCAGAAACACCATTGATTTGCTAAACATCATAAACCTTCTACAAGGCATTAAGGGGGAATTTCTAGGTGAACAATTGGATAAAGTTTAAGAGACGTGAAATCTTTGAGATTAGGGGGCAGCATGGCCCGGCTCCTTCATCCGAACAAGATCTTCATCGGGTAAAGAAATTAGGGCGTGACTTTTAAGTTATATAGCAAAGGTTTGGCATTGGTTTTTAAATCCTTTAAGAAATTAATAATGAGGTGGAACATCAGAATGATCGAACATTACTTTTTGTGAGGGTGCTCTTGTTTGGTCTACTCCTGACCGGCAGTTCTTCTGTTTCTGTATATTTCTCATGGCAAAAGTTACTCTTTTACCAACAAGTTTAGTTGGCCTTCCTTTGACCCTCAAAGCATTGATATTTGTAGTAATTGGACAAAGAATCCCTTGAGTTGAACAAGGCAGTCAAAATACTGGGACGAGAAACTAGAATCTTTAGGAAGTGCTTATTTTCATGAACTTTAGAGAATCATGCAATTTAGTAATCCATTTTTCTGAATAAAAAAGTTTAAGTATTTAGTGGGCAATTGCCAAAGGAGAAGGTTTGTAGGGGGCAAAGACCTTGTGTTTTGGTTTGAAAGGAGAAAATAAAATGAGGGTAATTTTAAAAATTAACGAGATATATTTTGATAAGTTTGCACTGCAAATTAATCATGAGAATCCATTAGTTCCAAAGAGTTCCTTCATAAATGTTGATGCCAATCTGACCAATGAATTGTTTTCTATGGAAAAGGGGAGTTTCGTAATTGAGTTTGTTAGAAAGTAGGTCTAGGAAGCATTAACATTGATAGAATATGAGAAATATGAGACGTTAGGGAATTTGATGTGAATGCAATTGATGAATTCTTTTCTGTGGACAAAGAGAAGAGTTTCAAATTGAGTTTGTTAGAAAGTAGGTCTAAGAAGCACTGACATTGATGGAAGGGTCAGAAATATATGAGACGATATGGATTCCCTAAACACATTTGCCAGATTGAATTAATTGTTTTCTTTAAAGGTTTAAAGACTTTCAAGATATGGGATTGATTCCCATTTAGGAGGTTTAAAAATAATAATAGGGGATTTTAGTGTGATTGCTTTTCTGAACTTTCCGATAAGATCACTACTATAATGTTGCACCTTTCAATTTAGATAAATCCTTGACAAGCTCATTACCCAAAATCTGGAGCTATTAGATGGAGACAAATCCTGATGGTTGTCTAATTACTTTGGAGCACTTTACAGTAAAAGATATACTCTTGTGTGAAGCCCGTTATCTAAAAAATTTCAAGTGCCTCAGTATTCTTTTCAAGTGTCTTTATTGGATCTGGAGTTATGTGATGGGGAACAAACTTTCGTGAATGTCACCTCTAGGCTTTCATTTTCTTCTTCTCCTACTTTATGTATTAGTATATTGGTACTTTCTTAGAATGCTGCAAAAATATTGCATTGAAATGAATTTTCTTTAGGACGTGAGAAAATTTTCTTAGCTATAACGTGGCACCAACACCTCTGACATGCCATATTTCAAACCTAAATATCCTTTGGTTGTTACAAAATGATATTAGGAATAGAGATCCTTTATTTGATCACTCATGTTGCGGTGTGAGAATGGTTCTAGAGTATGCGAAGGACAATATACAATATAGAATATATCCAGGTTTGCCATCTCAATATTGGATCCCATGTCGGTACATCTTATTACAGTGTTGGTACATTCAATACTTTTCTGCTTCAATGTACCGAGTGTTCGTACACCATATTATGTACTAGTATGGTACCAGTACAATACAATGTGGTAAATATACATCGGTATCGACCAATACAGCAAATCTTGAGATGTAAATTATCCAAGCCCCTCATGTATATTATGGATTAATCTCTAGAACTCAATAGTTAAAGGCTAAAGATTGAACTTGGTAATAGAGATACATTATCTATAAGTCTGTTTTTATCATCAGTGAGGATCAGTGTGGATGTGTATTTAGTCTTGAAACAGAAAATGGGAGAGAATTGATATATTTTATTTCATGATTTTGTACTCCTATATATATAGGAGTGTACATAAATAAGATTTTCCTAAAGAGGGAAAGTCTTATAAGGAAAAATACAATAAAATAGGATTTCCTAAAGAGGGAAAGTCTTATACGGAAAAATACAATAAAATAAGATTTTTCTAAAAAGGAAAAATCTTATAAGAAAAAATATAATAAAGAAAAGTCTAATGAGAAGAAAAAAAATAGAAATGGAAGAACTATAAAAATAAAAAAATAATAGAGAATAACATCTGTCAAATGACATATGTTAAATATGCTTTTTAACACTTCCTCTCAAGCTGGGGAGCATAGATATCCAATATTTCTAGCTTGCCACGCAACAAAGAGAACCTGCTACCTCCCAAAGGCTTAGTGAACACATCAGCCACCTGATCTTCAGAACAAGTGTACGGAGTACATGTTTGCTTGTGACTTGATCTCTAATGAAGTGACAATCAACCTCGATATGTTTTGCCCTTTATGAAATACTGGATTGTTAGCAATGAAAATGGCTGCTTGATTATCACAATACATAGGAATGGGTTTATTATGCTGAAACCCAAACTCCGTTATCAAGGAATGCACCCAGATTAACTGGCAAGCAATATGAGCCATTGCTCGATACTCTGCTTTTGCATTGGATCTAGCCACCACGTCTTTTTTCTTACTCCAAGTCATAAGATTTCCTCCAACAAATGTACAATAACTAGAAGTTGATCGTCTGTCTATCTTTAAACTAGCATAATCAGCGTCAGAATAACCAACTATATTAGTATGGTTATTCTTTTTATAAAATTGTCCAAGTCTAGAGGCCTTTTTAATGTACTTAAGAATGCCACATACAACCTCTCAATGGCACTTCTTGGGCTTGTCCATAAACTGATTGACCACACCAACTGCAAATAAAATATTAGGTCGGATAATTGTTAAGTAAATAAGCTTACCAACCAACCTTTTGTATGCAGTCTTGTTTGATAGCTCTTCGAAATTCTCTTTCCAGAGCACTTGTGTTTGGTCTAGAGGAACATTTGCTAGTCGAGCACCAAGCATGCTCGTCTCTTATAGTAGATCAAGAGCATACTTTCTCTGAGAAAGTACAAGTCTTTGACGATTTTGAGCCACCTCTATTCCAAGAAAGTACCTCAGCTGACCCAAATCTTTAGTAGCAAAATATTGTTTTAAGTGCCTTTTAGTTGCCTCTATGCCAGCTTGGTCATTGCCTGAGATAATAATGTCATCCACATAGACAACTAGGATGACCACTCCAACGGAGGTGCGCATAATGAACACCGAATGATCCACATAAGTTCTGATAAAGTCAAATTGACAAACAATCTGACTAAACTTCTGAAACCAAGCCCTCGGACTTTGCTTCAACCCATATATTGCTTTCCTCAGGCGACATACTTTAAAGCTCTCCCCATGAGCAACAAACTCCGGAGGTTGCTCCATATACACCGTCTCTTCAAGATCACCATAGAGAAAGGCATTTTTCACATCAAGTTGATATAATGGTCAATCCATGTTGACAGCAACAGAAATCAAAATTCGGATAGAACTGAGACGTGCCACAGAAGAGAATATCTCAAAATAATCAATACCATACGTCTAAGAATATCTTTTTGCAACCAATCATGCTTTAAGCCTTTCAATGGTGCCATCAGGCAGATACTTGATGGAGAAAATCCAACGATATCTAACAACCTCACAATCAGCTGGAGGAGAGGCCAACTTCCAAGTGCCTTTGTTCTCTAAGACTGCATTTCCTTTTGCATTGCGTGTCGCCAATTAGGATGAGATAATGCCTTGCATTCCTGAAAATAGGAATAGAAGAAAGGGCTAAGGAAAACTGTCAAAGAGCAGGACTAAGATGATCCAAAGAAACAAATGAAGCAATAGAATGTTGAGTAGAAGAACGTTTACGCTTTCATATGGCAATAGGAAGATGCAAATCTGATGCAGGTGGTGGAGATATTGGATCACTTTTCAAAGGCGAAGATGGTGGTGGCGAAAGTGCTAGGATCTGATTCTGTGGACGTCGAGTATACACCTTCGGGGGTGGTGGAGAAATAGCAGCAGGCATAACTGCAGGCTCTTTTGAAGTGGAAGGAAACACCGGAGCAGGGATAGGTGTTGATGGAACCAGTAACTCACTAGACAAGGATTCTCTTACAGATGAAAAGTAAGGCTGTTCCTCAAAGAATATGACATCAGTACTGACAAATACCTTGTGACTCGCAGGATCAAAGTATCTGTAACCCTTCTAGTTTCTGGTGTAGCCAAGAAGAACACATTGATGGCTCTAGGAGATAGTTTGTCCAAGCTCGGTTGAAGATCATGGACAAAAATACACATCCAAAAATATGAGGAGGCAAAGGAAATAATGGACGATGTGGATATAGAAATTGGATGGGAATTTTATCTTAAAGTACTGAAGATGGCATACAGTTAATGAGAAAGCAAGCAGTCAAAATAGCATCTTCCCAATATGTTTTAGGTACATGCATATGAAAAAAAATGGTGCGGACAATATCAAGAAGATGGCGATTTTTGCACTTAGCTATCCCATTTTGTTGAGGGATATATACACAAGAAGTTTGGTGTTGAATCTTGTTTGAGGCGCAGAATGCATTTAACTCCTGCTGGACAAACTCAAGAGCATTGTCAGTGCAGATAGAACAAATATCAATAGAAAACTGTCTTTATTTTCTTATGAAAATTTTTGAAGACAAATAAGATCTCAGACCGTTCCTTTAATAGAAACACCCAGGTGGTATGGGAAAAATCATCAATGAAGATCACAAAATATCTATGACCAGTATGACTCTTGACTTTAGAAGGATCTCAAATATCAGAATGAACCAACTCAAATGACCTTGTACTAGTTTTATTGACTCTCTTTGGAAACATTGACCTATGGTGTTTTCTATGCTGACCAGCTTCACAATTGGCAGGACCGACGACTCTAAGAGGGACAATTTGACATAGTTTTTGGAGAGATGGATGTCCAAGCTGATAATGCCATTGTTGAGGACTCACCATAGATGACAGAGCTCTTGATCTTGGAACATCCAGATAATACAGGCCATCAGCACCTTCATGGTCCCCATCAATCTTCTTCCTCGTCAAGAGATCCTGAAAAACACAATAAGAAGGATAGAAGGTGATTGAACAATTTAAAGACTTTGTAAGAGAACTGACTGACAAAAGATTTAATAAAAATTTAGGCACATAAGGAACTGAGAAAAGTGACAAAGAGGAAGTGGGTGATATAGAACCACAATCAGATGCTGACGATTATCTGCCATCAGCAGAAAGACATGAGAGTGATTTTTTGAAACAAAAAATAAATAAGAGAATAGTCTAGAGTCACCTGACATATGTGATGTAGCGCCTGAATCAATGATCCAAGAGGAAGGTGCAGATGCAGTGGCAAACAAGAGAGCAGTGCTACCTAAGGCAAAGGATGCTATGGAAGGAGTCAAAGAAGAAGCAGTAGATAGTTGACTCGCTTAGAGGACCAATTGCTCCAAGTCTGCCTGGGAAATAGTCAAAATATCAGAAGCAACTTTGGTGGGTGCAAAGTAGTTTCAGCTCCCTCTGACTCTGGAGCAATAACTTGGTTAGCCCAATCGGGCTTACCATGCTTCTCCCAGCACTTCTCCACGTGATTAGTGTGGCCACAATAAGTAAATTTTCGTCCCTTGGAACTAGTCCCATGACCACGGGCTCTTCCTTGGCCACATCCACGACCGCAGCCAGACGAGAAATTGCAACCATGACTACTAGCAATAAGTGCCGAAGACTCAACAAAAGTAGTTTCGGATTTTGAAAGGTGGAGCGGAACTTGCTGAAGATGAGAAAAAACAGAATATAGGAGAGGCAATGAGTCACCACCAAGAATCTGATCACGGACAAGAGCATACTCAGGAGGAAAGGCAGCCAAGAACTGAACCACTTGGAACTCTTCGCGTTGCTGCTTCATTATACTTACATCTGTAGTTAATGGCTGATAGATATTGAGCTCGTCCAAGAGCCCTTTGAACTTGGCATAGAAGTCTGCTAAGGATCCATCGGTATAGCGTAGGAAAAATAGTTGCTGAGACCACTCAAATACTTTGGATAAATTTTTGGCATGAGAATACATCTCCTTAAGAGCATCCCAAAGTTTTTTAGTAGTGTTCAGAAACACCATATTAGCACTAACATCCGACTCCATACTATTTAGCAACCAGGTGTAAACACATGAGTCCTCCTTGAGCCAATCTTTGTACTTCACATCGTTAGAAGAAAGTGGATCATCAATTAGAATGTGGAGCTTGCCATATGCACTAACAAACTTCTTAAATACTCGAGCCCATATAAGGTAGTTTTTACCATTAAGTTTAATGGTGGTAAGACCTTGCAGATGTGAGAGAGGCAGAGATCCAACAGTTGAAGGTTTCGCTGGAGTGGTATCAGCCATCAAAATAGTATGGAGATAGGCAGTCAATGTGGTAGATTCGGTAGACCAAAATCACCACATATAGGCAGGCACAGAAGGAACTTAAACTGATGGCAAGCCGCAGAATATATTTATGCGGCGAGTCGCAGATCCGATCCCGATAGACCGGAAAAGGAGAAAGAATCTATTCAAAAACAGAAAAAAAAAGAAGTAGAGGAAAAAAATCTGTTCAAAAACAGAATAGAGAAAAAATTGATTGTATATTTCGTCTAGCCTCTAAAAGGCTTTTATAAGCATTTAGATACAATGTATTTGGACAGTCATTAAACATTGTAAGATCCTCATGTATATGATTATAACCAAATATGGTTATAATTATATTACATACTGAAATTTGTCTAACAATATATGGCTATAAGATTCTCATATATATGGTTATAATCTAATATGATTATAACTATATTACATACTATGTTAACCATATTACATACTATGTTGACCATATTACATACTATGTTTTCTAACACTCCCCCTCAAGTTGGAGCATATATATCAAACGTTCCCAGCTTGGTATATAAGGAAGAAAAGCGAGTAGGCCCAAGAGCCTTAGTAAAGATATCAGTTAACTGATCCTCTGACATTGTGTGGGGAATAACAATCTTTTTTGATAGAACAACATCCCGAATGAAGTGACAGTTAACCTCAATATGCTTAGTCCGTTCATGAAAGACAGGATTGTTTGCAATGTATATAGCAGATTGATTGTCACAATGCATCACCATAGATTTAGAATAAGAAACGCCGAGTTCTCTTAATAAAGAATTGACCCACATCATCTCACAAGCTGGTGAGCCATTGCTCTATACTCAGCCTCTGCACTTGAACGGGTCACTACTGCTTGTTTTTTACTTTTCCATGTGATAAGATTTCTTCCAACAAAGATGCAAAAATCTGATGTGGATCTTCTATCACTTATCGAGCCAACATAGTCAGTATCAGAATAGGCTTCAATTTGTAAATATCCATTTTTTTTATACAAAAGATCTTTTCTTGGGGCTCTCTTAATGTAATGCAAGATCTTTAACACAGCATTCCAATGACAAACCTTAGATTTCTGCATATACTGACTTACTACCCCCATTGCGAACAAGAGATCAGGTCTTGTGACTGTCAAATAGATAAGTTTCCCCACTAGTCTATGGTACCAAGTGACATCCTCAAAATCATCATCTGAATCATCGATCTTTGATAGTAATTGAGAATCAATAGGAATAGAACTTGGTTTACAACCAAGTAAGCCTGTCTCCATCAATAAATCAGTTGCATATTTTTTTTGAGAAAGAAATACTCCTTGCAACCCATATGCCACTTCAATTCTCAGGAAATATCGTGATTTGCCCAAATTTTTGATGACAAAATGATTCTCTAAGTGTTCTTTAATCCAAACAACCTCATCATGATCACTATCAGTCAAAAGAATATCATTTACATGCACAGTAAGAACAATCAATCCAAAAGATGTTTGTCTCACAAAAATTGAGTGATCAGACTTGCTGCAACGAAGTCCAATTTTGTTAACAACCTGGCAAAATTTGTCAAACCAAGCCCTTGGACTCTGCTTGAGGCCATGGATAGCCTTCTTTAGCTTGCAAACTTTCTCCCCCTAAGCAACATAATTAGGAGGTTGCTCCATATAAACAATCTCAGATAAATCTCCATATAAAAAGGCATTATTTTCATCCATCTGGTGTAGTTTCCCGCCCTGATTAATTGCAATAGAGAACGGAATGCGAACTGAGTTGAGACGAACAACTGGAGAAAAAGTCTTCAAGTAGTTAATACCATAGATTTGGGTGTATCCTTTAGTGACAAGACGAGCTTTAAAACACTCCACTATGCCATCAGGTTGGTATTTGACTGTAAAGACCCATCGACATACAACAGGATGAACATCGGATGGTGGTGAAACTAACTCTCAAGCGCCACGACTGCTTAGAGCAGCCATCTCTTTATCCATGGCCTGTCTCCATCAGGGATCAGATTGAGCCTCCTGATAGGTCCTGGGAATATATATGGAAGACAGATATCCCACAAAAGATCGAAAAGAAGGTAGAACTGTAGAAGATAATTAAAGGTCATAGAGGCAGATATTGGGTGCAAAATATAAGATCTTTTATCTTTTCGTAATTCAATAGGTAATTTTGAACCTGGAAGATGGCTTGTGGGAAACTCAGATGGAGATGACATAGTTGGTGATGGTAAAGATGGAGGATCTTTTTTTCCGCGACGACTATAAATCTGCAAAGGTGGTGGAGTAGAAGTACTAGAAGATAGAGCTATGAAGATTTTGGGAGGAGCAATAGGCGGTAGAGGAATACTAGATGACTCAAAAGAGATGGAAAAAAATAGAGTGGTTTCAAAGGAGACATCAACAGAGACAAAATGTCGTTTAGAAAGAGGATCATAACATCGGTATCCTTTTTGAATTTGAGAATATCCCAAAAAGATACATCGAACAGATCGAGGAGACAATTTATCTTTGCCAGGTCCTAAGAGATGAACAAAATACAAACATCCAAACACTCGTGGGGTGAGAGAAAAGGGTTCCTCAGAGGGTAGAGAATAGAAAATGGAGATTTTCCATCCAATATACTTGATGGAGCCCTATTTATAAGATAACATGCTGTAAGAATGGCATTATCCCAATAAGGTTTAGGTATCTGCATATGAAACATAAGAGTCCGCGCCACATCTAAAATATGTCTATGTTTTCTTTCAGCTACTCCATTTTGCTGAGAGATGTAAAGACACGAGGTCTGATGTATTATACCATGAGAAGCATAAAAATCTATAAAATTGGACTGTAAGTATTCAGAGGCATTATCAATGCGAAGAATTTTGATGCAGGTGGAAAATTAAATTTTTATTTCATTATAAAAGTTTTGAAATATAACAAAGACTTCAGACCGACTTTTGAAGAGATACAACCACGTCATTCTAGATAGTCATCGATAAAAATCACATAATATCTAAAACCTAATCGAGTCATGATAGAACTCGTACCTCAGATATCGAAATAGATTAACGTAAAGGAAGAAGAATGCTTACTAACAAAAGAAGAAAGGGACACTGATATTTTTCTAATTGGCAAGCTTCACATTCAAAACTATCCAAAGATTTGGGAAGAAGATCAAGATTCTTTAGAACTTCTGTAGATGGATGACCAAGATGATAATGTCACTGATAAGGTGAGTTGGAGGATGACAACACGGCACAAGTAGGAGATGTTGTATCAGCAAAGAAGTAAACTTCATTCATCTTAACACCGCCACCAATCATCTTCCTCGTGTTGAGATCCTGAAAGTGGCAATGAGAAGGGTAGAACGTAATTGAGCAGTTTAAGGATTCAACAAGGCATCCAATAGATAACCAATTCAAATGATATTTAGGAGTATATAAAAAATCTGTAAAAATGAGTGTAGGAGAAATCTTCACAGTACCGCATCCAAGAATAGAAACTGAAGTGCCATCCGCAATAGTGACAGATAGCATATGAGATAATGGAGTGTATGTAAAAAAAAGACCTCTGTTACCTGTGATATGAAAAGAAGCACCTGAATCTAATAACCAGGATATACCAAGAGTGACTGCAGTAGCCATCCCAAGAGTTGAAAACACAACTGGTGGAGTTGAAGATATGGAGGCACTGGTGGACAAGAGAAATCGCTCGTAGTCAGTCCGAGAAATCAAAACTGAGTCATCAGTGGCAGGAGTGGCACCAATGTCAGATGAAGCTATAGAAGAAGCAATACTAACAGGACAAGAGGTAGAAGACTTTCCAAATTTTTGCTAACAATGCTTAGCAGGATGATTTAAACGTCCACAATATGGACATAGTGGAAAAGAATTGCGTCCACGTCCACGACCTCCGCGACCCCGTCGACCGCTATGAGTACCAACAGCAATAGTGTTCTCATAGATGGAGAAGATGTGGGCTGTAACTCAGTAACACATAGAACACGACTCATGGTGTTGCTCAAGGTGGGAATGCTATCATCAGCCATGAGTTGAGCTCGAATATGAGAGAGTGAGGGATTAAGCCCAGAAAGAAACTTCACTACATAGAACTCTTCATGCTGTTGTTGAAGAATAGAAATATCAGCAATGAGAGGATGATACTGGACAAGCTCAGTCTTTTTTTTCCGAAGAATGCTGTAGTACTCTTGAATTAAGAGATTCCCCTGCTGCAAAGAAAAGATTCGAGTAGAGAGAGTAGATCCTTGAGACATTCTTCTCTTGAAAGTAGGTCATCCTCAAGAAATCTCACATCTCTTTTGTAGTGGATAGAAACATCATAGTGTTAACAATATGAGGCTCTAGGCTGTTCAACATCCAGATAAGAACAGCATAATCAGCCTCTTGTCATTTGCAGAATTTTACTAAATCAGTACTATCAATAGGTTTCTTATTTAGGTGATGAAGTTTTCCATCGGATCCCATCATGTAGCGAAATGTCTGAGACCAAAAAAGATAATTGACACCATTAAATTTGACACTGGTACCAAAAGAGGTGGTTTTCAGGTCATTCAAGGAAGAGGCCATTAAGTAAATCTAGAAGATCTGTCAAAAGAATAGGCTGAACAGTACAGGAGACTAAGCAGCTGCAAAGAAAAATAGATCTGTAGCAAGGTAGGCTGAACAATAGTAGTAGCAGGAGAGAGATCAAACAGCAGCAAGAGAGATGGGCAGCTAAGCGACATCAAGAGAGAGAGGCCGAACAGCACAAGGAGAAACCAAGAGAAGAGAAGGAGACCGTGCGGCACTAGAGATGGCTGCGGTTTGATTAGGAACAAGGCTCTGATACTATGTTCAAAAACAGAAAAGAAGAGAAGTAGAGGAAAAAAATCTGTTCAAAAACAAAATAGAAGAAAAATTGGTTGTATATTTCATCTAACCTCTAAAGGACTTTTATAGGCATTTAGATACAATGTATTTGGATAATCATTAGACATGGTAAGATCCTCATATATATGATTATAATCAAATATGGTTATAATCGTATTACATACTGAATTTTGTCTAACAATATAGAGCTATAAAATCCTCATATATATGCTTATAATCTAATATGGTTATAACCATATTACATACTATGTTTTCTAACAGAAGCGATGCCCCCCTTAACGTTACTCAGTAGAGGAAGTCCCTCTGTCTAGATCAGCACAAAAGAAGAAGAACGAGAAAGGAGAGGAAAGAGAGAGGTTGATGTACAAGTAGAGAAGGTGATAGGAGAAGAGATGATGATGGATCTTACCTAGAGAACCCTAGGCTTTGATACCATGAAACAGAAAATAAGAGAGAATTGATATATCTTATTCTATGATTTTGTACTCCTATATATAGGAGTGTACATAAATAAGATTTTCTTAAAGAGAAAAAGTCTTATAAGAAAAAATATAATAAAATAAGAATTTTTTAAAGAGGGAAAGTCTTATACGAAAAATATAATAAAATAGGATTTTCCTAAAGAGGAAAAGTCTTATAAGGAAAAATACAATAAGGAAAAGTCTAATGAGGAGAAAAAACAGAAATGGAAGAACTATAAACATAAAGAAATAATAGGAAATAACATCTGTCAAATGACATATGTTAAATATGCTCTCTAACAAGTCTTATATTGGTTATTCGTTGGAAAGATCTTGGATACTTATATACGATCAAAGAATTCAAATAATACTTTTTAGTTAGTCTTTTTGGATGGGATCCTGAGTTGTTACAGATGGTATTAGAGCCAATCCAGCCCATAGTCTATGCAGACTAGGAGATATTGCAGCATGAGTTTATTGGGGCTGACCACAAGCCAATGGTAATGTTTATGAATGGATGCATGGATGTGGGCCCTCAGACTAGCGAGGATGCTAGAGCTTAAAAGGGGGAATATGTGAGGATCCGTATGGATGTATATTTAGTCCCATATTGGTTATTTGCTGGGAAGATCTTGGATATTTATACAGGGTCAAGGAAGCCAAATAATATCTGTCGGCTAATTTTTTTGGGTGAGATCCTAGGTGGTACAATCTAAGTCATCTGATTACTTTAAATCTACTGCAAACATGATCAGGAGTATGTATTTGGGGCCACGGCCCCCCTAGTCAACCAAAAAAAAAAAGATATGTTTTTCTGAGGAAGGTACTCAGTTGAGGGTAGTAGGCTTTATTTCATTAATTTTGGTTAAGATTTGCAAAGTAAGATAAATGGATTATGGTGCGACCACATTATAAAACGAGCATCCTGACTTGGAAAGTGGCATTGGAAAAGATCATCTCTGGAAAAGTTTATATGCTTCTGTTCATCATCATAATTACTAGAATTGAAAATTGATTCTGATTTTAGCATAATTATGTGAGAAGAACATATTACCCTGTGTATGACTTTCTAAACTGAAGCAATCACTTGCAGTACTGTTCAGCAAAAAAAAAAAGAAAAAAAGAGCACAAGAATTTATGGAAGTTCTTCCCTCCAATTCATTTCAGTCAGAAGCCCATCTTTCTTGGGGATAAAAGTAGGAACTTATTGTATGCTTTTACTGAACCATACAAAGATCATGAA
This sequence comes from Elaeis guineensis, assembly GCF_000442705.2. Classification (NCBI taxonomy): domain Eukaryota; kingdom Viridiplantae; phylum Streptophyta; class Magnoliopsida; order Arecales; family Arecaceae; genus Elaeis; species Elaeis guineensis. Next base: position 93,684,933 of record NC_025994.2, on the reverse strand, counting down.
ACATTTTAGTTGGTCCTTTTGGAGAATGAAATCCCTCGGCAATCCCTTTGAAAAAAGGGTGATCTTTGCTGGTAAGTTCATGAATGGTTTGCTGTAGTTAGGGTCTTGTATATCTTTTTGTTTTTTGTTCCTGAATTTTCTTAGGGTGTAATCTGAATCACAATATATATTTTTAAAATGAAAAATGAGTCATAACCAACAAGCCTTATTCCAACTTTTTTCTTTTTCTTTTTTTTTTTTTAGTTTGTGTGCCTTCATTTATCTTATTAGGGCTGTCCCATTTGTTTATAAAAGGTTAAAAAAATCCTTAGTACAGCTCTGGCATTTTTCTTTTAACACTCATTCTGTTTTTTTTCCCAAGTTCTACCAGTTGTCTTTCTTATTGCTCTCATCTCCTATAGGTTCTATTGTCAGACTTATTTCTGGAAATAAGAAGTCCTGCCATTAAGTGTCAATTGTTTGTGATTGTTTAGAAACTCCATAGAGGTCCATCCACTCTCCAAGTTACATATAACTCTGTGTCTTCTCATTCTTCTTTATTTTTGCTTCCAAGTCTTTTTTTAATGCAATCTAGAGAAGGCTTACTTATGGGCATCATGAGCACTTATGTGACAGGGAAAAAAAAAAGAGGTGAATATATGGATGAGTTATTAAAGAAGGCTTGTGATGGTATCTGCTGCAGAATAATAAACGAAAGCAAATATAAACTATAACCATTAAACTATAGTTCATGATACTGCTTACACTTGTGACTGACTTAGACCTATATTTTTAAAGTTTTGAAGGGGCTAATCCCCACCTTTTCTACCCGATACACACCCAACCCATTGGGGGTAGGGGTGGAAATCCGTGTTGGGTTGGGTCGTATACAGGTCAAGTCAAAAAATTCCCAAACTTGAACCTACCCTGTTTATTAAATAGATTAGGATTGGAAACCTGAACGAACTGTTATGTTTGATAAACAGGTAAGCTGACCCAACCTGCTTAACCTGTTTGACAGCTGAACCAAGCACATGGGGCCTCGAACCTGCCTTTGGTAACATCAGCCAGGTAATTGAGAAGAGGGGAAAAAATAGAACCTCGTTGATCGCCAGAACTTGTCCGTTCCTCTTCTTAACTTTCTTGAGCTTCCTTAAGATGTACCTTCAATACGAAATTGTAGAGGATTAGAATAGGCTCTTTAGACATTGCAAGACAAAATACAAATCAAAGAACCAAGATTTAAGATTCGAGTTCTATGAATCTGGTTCTCGAATGCCTACCAAAACTTGGATTTGGCATGCACCTTGTTGGCCTCCTCACAGCTCCATCTAGTAGATCTTTGGGTATCAGTCAGCGAAGGGAGCGCTCTTGCCACCACCTAATATTGATGGAACTATGATTAACAAGCAAAGCATCAAGAAAACCCTAGAATTGTTAGACCCACAACATGGAGAAAGTGAAGAATTGAAATGAGCATCGAAGAACACACCAAAATCCTAAAATATTCATGGGATTGGATAGAGAAGGGAACAAATAAGCATCCAAGAGCACATCAAAACCCCAAAATATGCATGGGATTGGATGGAGAAGGAAGAAACTCATCTAAACACCTTAGGAGCAACACTAAGGATGGTGGCGAGGGCCAGATTGGCCTCGTTTGACAACATATTACATGACCCTACAGTAGATCTAGAGGTCACAGATGGTGATCCTAAAATATCCAAAGGATTGGATGGTGAAGGGAACGAATGAGCATCCAAGAGCACATCAAAACCCCAAAATATGCATGGGATTAGATAGAGAAGGAGAAGAAAGGAACTTGCCTTAAATGCCTTAAGAGTGAGACTAAGGATGGCGGTAAGGGCCAGATCGGCCCCATTGATGGTGTATAAGATGATCCTAAGGTAGCTCCAATGCCGATGTAGTTCTCTCATCCCTAGCATCATAGGCCTCCAACAATGCTCAATGGCCAAGATAGTAGCGAGTGTGGATGTGATGGCTATGGACAATGGACAACTTGTTGGAAGAGCGGTGGTAACCCTCATAATCGTTCAAAGATGAGAAGGGGACCAAGAGAGACGAAGAGGAGAGAGATTTAGAACTCTCTAGAAGTGATGGTGTTCGGAACGGTACTGGTAAGTGGATGCGGTTTACCCAACTTGACCCAATTATTAAATGGGTTAAGAGTCTGAAATCAAAACCAAATCCATTTAATAAACAAGTCAAGACAGGTCGACATGTTTATGATCCGAACCTGTTTATCTCAAATCCAAACCTATTTATTGTAGGTCGGAGATGGTTCTATTGACAGGTCAGGACACTTTTTGCCCCCTCTAATTGGGAGGCTAACTCCAATCAGAATCAAAACCCCCAACTCCTTGAGCAAGCACTTGGTGGTACCCGACCTAATAGTTTTTTTTTCCCACCTAGCTTGATAGATTGAAACTATTGGTATACATTAAAAACCTAATCTAGAACAACTATGACTTGCCTAACCTAAGTGATGCTTGAAATTTGGTAGACCTTAAGATACATTTTAGGATCCGATCTTGCAAAAGTAAAATCATATTGCAGGAACATGGATATGAGAGTCAATTTCATATGCGTATTCTGAGTGTTTGATTTGCTAACAAAGATATAGGAGGTATAAGAAAACAAAGAAAAAAATGTCAATCAATCAACAATTTTTGTTATATGGTATCACATAGAACAAAGTATAAAAATGATGATATTGCTATGATTGTTTATTTGCTGTATAATGGGAAAATTTTTTATATTGTTGTTAAGTGCTAACTTATAGGTAAGTAACTATTTCTTTTGTTGCATGTTAATGCTTGTCTTGATTCATAATACTTCAGTTTCTTTTGATTTGTTTGATGTGTTCAGTGTAGGATTTTTTGAATTGTCCCGAACTGGACGGTTCAGGCTATGTCGAACCGTATCGGTGGGATGGCATGGCAAAGTCTCGGAGAGAGGGAGAAAAAATAGAAGAAGAGAGAAAAGGGGGGAGGAGAGGGAGAGCAAGAGAGAGCCTTCAGCGGCCATTGGAGGCCATCCGAGCTCTGTCGAGCTCGATAATGACGGAGGGAGGGAAGGAGAGAGAGGAAGAGACTGGGAGATCGAGGTTACCGGATCACTGGAGGGATGCCAACGCTAATACGATTTCTTCGACAGCCGGCGAGCAATAGTCGACGGCAGCCAAGGCCGGACAAGCCGAGGACGGCCTCCGCCCCCCTCATGCGGAATAGGGGTTCACCCCTATTCCATTATTTCATGTTTTTTTTTATTTTTAATGGGAGAAGTCGGCAACTTGATTGCTGACTTCACCTCTTTTAAAAAAAAAAAGATTTTCGTTGAAGTCGGCAAAATGTTTGCCGACTTCAGTCGATTTTTTTTTTAAAATAAGGTGAAGTCCACAATGCAGTTGCTGACTTCATCCATTATAACCAAAAAAAATCGAAACAATGGCAAACCCCTGTATCGAATCCGACCTCCTTTGCCCTCCTCCAGCCTCGGCCGCCCCTTGGCTCCCCCATCTACTCTCTTGGAGGTGGCTCGCCGGCCATCAGAGAGCTCGCAACGGCGTCGCCGCCCATCTGGAGGCCTCTTAGGATTTGGTGAGTTCTCCACCTCTCTTCTCTTTCCTTCCTCCGGCTTTATCGATCTCGGAAAGAGCTCTAACGACCTCCGGCGGGCCCTCTCTTTCTCTCCCTCTCCCTCTCCCTCTCTTCCTCCCCTTCCCCCCTTCTCTCTTCCTTTCTTTCTTCTCCCTCTCCCCTTCTCTACTGTGTCGGTTCGCACCGGCCCGGTCCGATACGGACCCATACTGACTCATACCACTGGCCAGCTAGCACGGGTCCCGGTTTCATCTCCAGAAACCTTGGTTCGGTGAAATTTGTAACACTAATACTAATAATTCTTTCACATGCCTTTGAATGTAGACACAAAAAATGGCTAAAAAAAGATATTAGCAGTACTGGTAGCATGTAATTTTCTAATTGTGACTTTGAGTAGCTAAAAGAGCTAGTGTTGTATAATGCTGCAATCTTAGGGTTAGATGAGTCTCTGATTAACTGTTTATATGGATATGTTTTCCATGCCAAATAACAGGTAGTCCTTTCATGCAAATCCTGCTGCACATTGCATATATGTATTATATTGTACAAACATTTATGTATTGCATATGCTGATTAAATCCTCTCCTTTCTATCAAGTTAACAATGAACCAATGTTCTGGGTGGTAGTGGAGAGGTAATCCTTCTCAATATTTGTCTTATAGAAGGATATCTCTTATTCCCATTTCTCCTTCGTGAAGCCTCAACTCTTGTCATTTCTAGGGAGAATGCTTTACTACAAATACAATTCAATGTATCTTGTTGATAAATCAACTTTCCATCAGATCTACAACAGTGAGTTTGGTGATCTTTAGTTCTTGGTGTCGTGCTATCTGTACAATTAAGAAATGCTGTTGTGGGTGAAATAGGTTGGTTAAGGCTGATGCAGGTGAATTGCATCTTTAGGAGCCTGTTCTATGTTCACATGATAGTGGCATGCTAATGTCATCCACTATAGTACCAGTTCTACTTGATCATTATGTCCTGAAAAACCAAGATCCATTTACAATGTACTAAATCTTCTTCAAGGATTCTAGAAGATATATATGTTATAATTTGAGATTTTGCATTTTTAACTGAAGAATTCTTTTCCTTTTTTGGCAGGCTGTTTCCTTAATCATAAATTGATTATTCTTTTTCTCCCCCTCTTTCCTCTATGTAGATGCCAGTGAAAAAGTAGAGTCTGCAGGCAATGGTAAGGACCTGAAGTCAGTTTCTTCCTTGCATAAGAGATCTTGCATTGATCAATCATTGGCTATCCATGGCCGGGATGGTGTCGGCGACCTTACTGCCTCTGATTCTTCACCTAAGCTGCTAGCAGTAGATAGTGAGCAGGGATCTGCTATAAATGACAGGGACACCAGGTCTGCCATTCAGGATAAACATATCATGTCCTCTGAAAAAAGTAAATTTTTCATATCTCATCTAGCTGGCAGAGATATTGAGGTTCTGTTGGAAAAGGAAACTTCTATTGAAGCTTCAAAAGATGGAAGAAGATACAATTTTGAAACTCATGGCAATTATAAATCTAATTTAAGCTCTGATTGTTCTATCAGTGGCAAGGATACCAGATCATTTCATGTTAATGAGGACAAACCAGTTGTGCAGAGCATGATAAAAAGTGGCTCTAGATATGGGAAGATGGATGGTGCTATAGAAAAGGATGCACCAAATCCCTACACCAAAATCAACTTGCATCCACCAGAGGACTTTGGTGTATCAAGGTATGGCAATTCTTTAAGCTACAAAGTTCCTAATGGTAATTCAAAGTCATGATTAGGGACTTACAGAATGTGTATTTCTGGGCTAGAATCTTTTCTTTCCTTTTTCTGCCATCAATTTCCGGGTCAAATTTTGACTAATCAATATGTTTTCAGCATACATACCCCACAAAGGAGACGTAGGAGTTCATCTCCTGGTGCCCCATTTGAGATTTCAAAGAAAAGGCCTGCAATTATATGTGCCTTTTTTAAGCAAGGCTGGTGCATCAAGGGAAATTCTTGTAGTTTCCTTCACCTGAAAGAGGAGGATGCCAGAAGCAGCCAGTGGGCCAAGGAGAATATAGCTGAATCAAATACCATGTATGATTCTATGGATCATACAGGTATGCTTATTATCTTCTACTAAGGGATTTTGTGTTAAAGAATATCTAGGATATGACAAGTTGCTAATCGCTCCCTAATCATGTATCCAGGTTCAAGAGAAGAAGCTCAGAGATTGAAGCCATCTACATCACATGAGCCTCTAGACTCATTAAATTTTGAGAAACCATCAAAGTTGGATTTACAAAGAGCCCTTGTCCGGGCATATGGTGGAGAGGGCTCTGGATTTACTCAGTTCCATGATGAATATGATAAGCACTCATCAAAGATTTCTGCAGAAGAGCATTTTCGATATGATATTTCTGGTAGCGACAGGGCATTAAATCTTCCAGTGAATGAGTTAAGGAAGGCATCATTGGTTCAAGAAGGATATCAAAGACCCATTGGGGTAAGCCCTTATCTTCATCCCATGGATGAGAGGCATTCAGCTAGTGGAGAATTCCTCTCCAGAAGGTACCTAGATGAAGGAAAGCTGCACCAGGAAATGCCAAAAGAAGAGTTTCTGAATGATGCAACATTTTCAAGAGCATCTCCTTTGTCAAGGAATCCATTAATTCTTGAATCTGGATATTATTCAGAACAATCCTCTGCAGCAGCTGGTCTATACCAGAATAGTAACAATTCATATTCCCATGGCAAAATGACAGAGGATGTTGCTATTGGATATCAGCAAAGCCGCTTTCCACCTCCTGATCCGAAATACTGTTCTTATAGTCTAAGCAGCTCATCGAATTTGAGGTTTGACAATTCTTTTCAGCCTCTCAGTGGTTCACCTCCAGTTCAGACACTTGCTCAAACAGGAACATCATCAACTAGCAGATCTATGCCATTAAGTGCCGAGCACTTTGATAGCAATAGAACATTCAATTTTAATAGAGGATATTATGGTTCCAGGTCTGCTTCGCTTCCAAGTAATTCTTCACCATACTACTCAAGATCAGAAATAGGAAGCAATATGCAACAAGATATTCTTGCAGATGTTCCACCCTCTGCAGGATCAAAAATACAAGTAAATTCTTGGGAGCCATCTGAACGTTTTCAATCTTCTTTTTGTGCACCTGCAAGTAAACCATCTCCTGGAAGTCAATATGATCCACTAATTGATAGCATTGAGCATCCAAAAGCAGGAAATGTGACTATCCAAACTTCTCCCATCACTATTATCCACAATGTGTCAAGTCAGCATATAAGTGGTCATGCCCCAGTATATAGTTCCCAGAAACCTCTGAATTCTCCTCACCACTCCACTGAAGACATATTTGATGAGAGCGCATTAGCACATCAATTTAATGGGCATATCGCCCCACTGCCTGCTACTGGACCTGATACAGTTGATGCGGGAAAAAGTTCTGTGCCTAAAGATGAGAAATGCTGGGTTCCTCACGTGACTGATGGCGAAAATATCAATGTGGTGGACCTTGGTAATAATACAAGGAATCAAGTGGACAAGGCTAGAAATGACAAGGAATCAAAAGCATTAAGAATTTTTCGTGTTGCTTTGGTGGATTTTGTGAAGGAGTTGGTAAAACCGTTTTGGCGGGAGGGTCACTTAAGTAAGGATGCCCACAAGATGATAGTTAAGAAAGCAGTTGAAAAGGTCATTGGTTCACTGCAACCCCATCAAATCCCGAGTACTGCAGAGTCGATAAACCAATACCTATCCTTATCCCAGACAAAACTTCTTAAACTTGTAGAGGTAAGTACATAGATTCTGGGTTATGTCTGCTGTTGTTTATGGTCCTTTGTTTTTTCCTTTTTTTTTTTTTTCTTTTATTGTTTCTTGACATTCTGTATGCATTTTTTTAAAAAAAATTGCAGGCTTATGTGGATAAGTACGCCAAGTCCTGAGCCTCCAATATCTACATGGTTTTGAGTTCTGTACAGATATCTGCTTGTGGATCTTACCTAGGCATTTTGTAGACTTGCTTGAGACATTGTCATAGCAGAGTCCAAGCTTCTTTGCATGGTTGGCTGCAAATTTTCCTCTGGGAATCTGTTACATGGGTTACCTTACTTTATTTAGGAGACTTCAAAAATTGTAGGTTTGTTTAGCTTAATCAAATTAGTGAGATGTTAATGTTTCTTGACTTCTTAATAAGATGTTTGCTCAATTTGTGAACTAAGAAATTGTGGGGGACCTAGAAGACAGGAAAGTTACAGTTCAAAACTGCAATCTGTTTTAATAATTTCTTCTGATTCTTCTTGCTGCTGCAGTAATTAGTGTATGCTAATCAGGGGGTAAATCTAGGTTTTCTTGAGGAAATGTAAAGTTCAAAATTATATGTCCGGAACTATTTTATGATCATGTTTAAATATTTAGGTTTCATCATCTGCGGTATTGCACAAGGATGCTTGAAACATGATGAGTTAATTGTTGCTACACATATATTGTCATTTCTATCATGTAAGCTGTTAAGACAACAGGCGGTGAAACAAGATCGCTTAATTTTCTTCCATGTGAGATGTTTTTATATCTTTTCATGTCCTTCTGTGCAATTTGTGCGCCCATATTTGCATAAGATAGCTGACTTGATTAAGCATGTATTTAAAGCTTTGTAAAGTTACGTTTTGCCATGGTGTGTGATAGTAAGACATGAAGGACATGGAAATATGTTATGCTTGGGGAATTTCATTATCAAATGTAATAGAGTACTACTATTCCAGGACATGAACTTTGGAGCAGTTACAGGAAAAATACATAATCTGGCTTAGCATCGACACAGTTTTTTCCAACCGAACATGGCACAAGGTAAAGATTGAGGTGATCCTTCCTTGAAACAAATTGTGTGGGATTCCATGGGCAGAAGAATTGAACTGCCACTTGTTTTTCTTTTTGGAACTCCATTATTGAGGTTTAAGTGGTGCTAGGAATCATTTTATAGCTAGGATTCTTTGACTATGTTATTTTTCTCTTTAGATTTAGATTTCTCACTTGGTGCTTCCTGTATCTTGGTTATTGTAGTTCTATTTTATTAGTTAGCAGTCATGCTTATTATAAACAGAGCATAGGGAAATCAGTTGCAGTTGATCTGACACCTTGACGTAGTGTTCCTTCTGAACAAGTATATGAAGCAGCTCATGATTTGATCTATTAGGATTCATACCAAGATTTAGTTTCATTACCTACTAGGTTGTCATTCTTTGATCCACCATCAGTGGAGGATCGGGGGTTGGAACATTTTAATCCACTTCAAAATTGACCACGGCATCTGCTGGTGATCTATCCTATAGTCTGAAACTGTAAGCTCATTTCTCTTTATGCTAAACTTCCTTACAGGCAACTACACTTGTTACTTTTGATAGGCTTCAATTTGCCATTGTGCAAGCCTGGACTGAATGCAGAGGCTTCGTTCTGGATGTGGAACGCCATGCTTGCAAGCCCATGCATCAGGTCGTTTTGCTTTTGGAACAGCAGCGCCTTTGCACATCTACTCTCTGGACATCCTCTATCAATCGAACTCAATTGAATGGTATCAACCAAACTCAACCCTCAGTACCATCTTTTTCACTTCTTCTTACCTTAATTGCATAGTTGTTTCCTTTAGGATGTTATTTCGCCTCGGGCTATAGACATCCTCAAATTCCTTATATTTACTTGTGTGGCCTCATTTTGTCCAAACTCATGTCACTAATTAACTGTTGAAAAGGATGGATGCTGTCAATATGAGCAGATAATGTTGTGCAACTTCATAGCACAACTAACATTTTGAACCCGCTTTTTTTTTACTGCGCATATTACTACTGCTTGACCAGAAGGTGCCCTGGTGCAACAAAATGCTAAGTCGGGCTGAGTTGTGCCAAGGTCGGTAGAAGGAATGTAGGGCCCAATTATTGAGTTGGATTAAGCCAGATCTACGGATCAAGTTGACTCGGATGAGTACATAGTTCATGAGTTATTTTTTTTTTAAAAAAAAAATGGGGGCCGGGATCTATTGGGCACAGGTTGCATCAGTTATTTGGTCAGAAAAGAGATGAGGGGAACACATAGACGGTAGTATATGAAGCTGGCTGGAGTCTCAGCCATGCGACAAACATCTTGAGTTGTAACTTGTGGGACCTGTGTGAAGGTTGGTGGAGATAATGGCAGGATCTTAAGAGGTGGCAACGAGCATAGGCTGGAGGTTCATATCTTGTGAAATCAGATCTGGAAGTTAGAACTGAGGCGGTAAAGTACATGGTCTTGAGTCTGGTGCAATGCGTATGAGAGATGGAATGGATGGGAATGGATGGACGTGATCCGCCAATGTGATTTGATATTCCTATCCTTGTTTGGTCCTGGTAAATCTGTCTAATAGCCCAACAAACCGACACTCTGGAGTTTTAGTTGTATATTAGAAATTCAGAATGGATGCATAGGAAATTTTATGTGCATAAGCTATTAAATTTCAAAGTGGACACCATAATAAAACAGTATGGAAAAAATACACTTCATATTTTAGTGGTTAACTTAGCTAACAAAAAAACATATCTTCACATAATACGTCATAAAATTGATTTTTTTTTAAAAAAACCTTCAATTTAAATATCCATGGACAAAATACTGAAATAACTTTTTGCTTAAACCAGTCAAGCTTGGCGTCCGGAAAATTATGAAATAAATACACCTCATATTTTATTATTTTTGCATATTATCCCATAAAATTGAATTTTCAAATCTTTCAATTTAAATATCCATGGATAAAATACTGAAATAAATCTTTACTTAAAATCATCAAGCTGGACATCCATCAAATGTTATGAAATAAATCCCCCTCATATTTTACCATCGAACTACTTTAGGAAGAGAGAAGCCTGTTTTCATGTATTATCTAGTAAAATTGAGATTTTGCGCAAATGCTTCAGTTTAAATATCCATGAACCCAGTACTGGAATAAATCTTTATTTAGACCCATAGAATCCATCGTCATATTGATTTTGTTTAATCATCAATTTGTTTGAGTTTAATATCCATGAACCAAACACTAAAAGAAATTTTTCATATACAGGTGGCATATAAATTTGAATTTACTAATGAGCCTTGTTCTTTTATATTTGTAGCCCTATCCTCCCTGTACGTGTACCAGATGGTAGGTTTATCCTTCGTTCTGAAGGAATTCAGCCTTTTGTTTTGCACCAATCTACTGTTGGATAAAATGGTGCTTGCTTTGAAAGCTGGGCAGGTAGATGAATGACAATTCAGAGCACTTTGAGAGCTGTGCAGTGGGTGATCCAACATTAGATGGAGGCGAGGGAAGGTGAATTCTTCTTTGGAGCCAAGGATACAACCCGATGCTACCATAAGAAGCCTTGCAGAAGAATCACTTCTGGTCCACATCTTGTAGCCTACAAGTTGCTTGCTTCACAGGATGGACCGCAGCTAATTGTACGTGGTTCGAGTCCAGCACGGCACCATCTAACTTATAGGGCCACATTCTGCCTGCTACGTCGGACTAATGGTTAGACGGTAGAAGCTAAACTTTTCCTTGTACGCACAAAAACTAGTTTCCATTGGTTGCTCGAACTCTGTAGCGTGAAAACTCCCAACCCAACAACTCTAATAATCCAATAATACAAAAATTATCGACGGCGGAACCAAAAATTTTACTTTATAGATTTAATATAATAAAAAAAATAAAAAGCTAAAAAAAATAAAATAAAATAAAATATTATTTTTAAAATAATAAAAATATAAAAATGATAATATATAATAGTTTTAATATATTTTATAATAAAAATAAATTGATGTGATTTATTTAGGATATAAAAAATAAATTAGAGTGGAATTTAAGTATAAGGATGGACGGATGGAGTTGGAATGGAGTATTAAAAGATAAATAAAAAAATATTTAATAAAGAAAGAGAAAGAAGGAGAGAGAGGGAGAGAGGTCAAAGTTGTGTGAAAGAAAGAGAGAAAAAGAAAGGTAGGACAGTGAGTTATTAAAAAAAAAATTAGATTATAATTATTTTTTGATGTTATTTTTTTATTATTTATTTTTTAAAAATTTTATGACAGATATGGAGTCCATTCATAAAATTAGTTAGATTAATTTTAATTTTTTTTAATATTATGAGATTAATTTTAATTTTTATATAATTTTTTATTAATAATTTAATATATAAATAAAAGAGTTTTTTTTTGTTTGTACGATCAATTGACCCACGTTCTCCCCGTTGCATCCGCCAATGAAAGCTGCACGAGCAAAGAGCTAATCATATCGATTGGGCTCAACTTAAATGAAAAATACTTCTATGGATCAGACCTCAAAGATATCTACCAGGGTCATGTCACGGTCAGCAACGATGCAATCCGGTTGATCCCATGTCCCCAAGTCGCCGTTCACTGAAATTTCGTGTAGTCTTGTGACGAGATTACCTTTTTTTTTTTTTTTTTTCTTCTTCTTTTTTCTTTTTGGGTTGATAAGATTGTGATGAGATTTCTTAATCTCATTTATGGGCCCTTGAAAGAGTCATAAATTTATAGATAACATCCATCTTCTCCGCCCATCGCCAAATGAAGCTTCCACGCTCTAGTTTTCTACCATCAACCGTCATGGTAGCTGTCACGTAACCCACCGGCCTCCTGCGATTCTCCCACTACCGAGATCCAAATCCAGCACTCGACGCCACGTTCAAACGGTTCGGATCCTTCCCGTACATTTCCCCTTCACTCGCTGATGCGTGGGCCCACACGTGTGCGAGATAGGCTGCCGGAACCGTGCGTACCTGACTACCAAATCAACCACCGCTAATGCCGGCTCCCAGACGCCTACCGCGTGCGAGTCCACTCGTGTCTTTTTCCAATTGGCTGCCACCGATGGACACGCCATCGCAGGTATGGAATAGGCGGCACGTAAAGGCATCAAGCGCCCTCTCCGTCAAACTCCGCGTCTCCTGCCATTACTTCGCCGCGGCCTTCCTTCGCCTCACCGTCCAATCTCCACCGTCCGCTTTGCGATCCCGCGGCGGTCTACCCACCTCCCCGGTAATAAATAATCCCAATAATTGCGTTCCCCCCACGCGGGGGACATCCTTTGCGCGCCAGTCCGGGCCCCACCGAAATCGCCACGTATCGCTCGAGGACTGCGTCGGTTCATCGGGGCGGTTCAAGAGGGGCGGTGGGCCACGCGCCTCTACCGCCCGCTCCGTGATCCGAGTTACACGGCGCGGGAAGCGAACGATGCCGACAGATAGTACGGGCGGGCCCCAACGATCGGAGACGCCGCCAGGACGCGCCGTTACCGCCGTCTGTGACCTGCCCCACCCCCCGTCCTCGTCGAACCCCTCGCTGGCCACCCGCCCGCGATCCCCAGTTGACGGCCGTTACATAGAAAGAGAAAGAGAATGAGAGAGAGAGAGAGGGCGCCCCAGGTATGCCGCCGAGCGCGTTTCTCGCTAGGCAGAGCGCCACGTACGCCCGGATCCCCCATCAAAATTCGTAAAATTATATATTATTAAACTAACGCCACTTTTCGGATGCACTGAGACCACCCGAAGGGACGACCTGATGAAGGAACCCGCTGCATGTGGGCTTCACTGATTTGCTTATTTGAGGGGGATCCGTCAGTTTACGACGTGTCTCGTTGTGGGTGGGTGCTGCTCTAGGTGGATTTAGCGAGGTCTCATTAAACCGCGCCACGTTGAAGACGAGGGCGGCGGCCAAGGACAGTCAAACCGCTCGTTGACTGCGCCGAATATTTTCAATTTCTCCGCTCCACCACTCCCTCGTTCCTCTCCCTTTCTCCCTCTCTTTCTCCCTCTAACCATCCATCCGTCCATCAAACGCCATCTCCTTCTATAAATTATAAGCCACCTTCGCTTCCCATTTAGCCCACCTATCGCCTGCCCTTCTTGGAAACCCCTTCTTCCCAAGAGCTAAAAAAAGGCAAACGAAACAGAAAGGAGAAGAGAGGGAAAGGCTGAGGAAAAAAAACAACGGGGAGAGAGGTATAGAAATTCTTGTCATGGCCCCCAGAGAGAAGGCTGCCGGCGGAAGAGGCGTCTTGAGCGGAGGAGCGGCGGCTGGAGGAGGGAAGGAGGTGCATTTCCGGGGAGTGAGGAAGAGGCCATGGGGGAGGTACGCGGCGGAGATACGGGATCCCGGGAAGAAGAGTCGGGTCTGGCTGGGGACGTTCGACACAGCGGAGGAGGCCGCCAGGGCGTATGACGCCGCCGCCCGCGAGTTCCGTGGATCCAAGGCGAAGACCAACTTCCCCTACCCGGAAGCCTACCAGAGTGCCGGCGGCGGCGGCGACGGTAGAGGAGGCGGTGCTGCCAGGAGCCCTAGCAGCCAGAGCAGCACCGTCGAGTCATCCAGCCGGGAGGCCGCCGTGCCGCCGATGGCCCATCCCCTCCCTTCTTCCCTGGATCTCGACCTCCACCGCGGCGCGCGGTTCCCCTTCCAGCCCTACCCGACCGCCGTCCCCGCCACCGGCGTCGCGCCTTCATTCTTCTTCCTCGACGCTTTTGTCAGATCCGAAAAGGTCGCGGCGGCGGCGGCGGCGAACCACCACCACCTGACGATGGGCACCCCGATGTTCCTGGCCGATTTCCAGGCCCCTCTCGCCGGCGGCATCTCCAGCGACTCGGACTCGTCCGTCGTGGATTTGCTTCCCCACCACCCCTCTCCTCCGCTGCCCAAGATGCTGCCTTTCGATCTGGATCTCAATCTCCCTCCTCCGGAGGTCGCCTGATCTGCCATCCACCGACGGCTGCTCGTGATCTTTTTCTTTGCTTTCTTTCTTATGGTGAAAGGGAATTTACTTTTTTTTTTTTTTTTTTTTTTTTTGCTATTCTCTATGTTTGTACTTTTTCTTAGAAAGCCATCTGAGAGAAACTTATGTACATACTTAACTTTGTTTTTTCCACTGAGATGAACTTCTGTCTCTCCGATCTTTTGAGTTCGAGATCAGATCCGGAGATCCCTCAACTCAGTGCTGTAATTTCTCTCAGTTTATCTTTCAATTAATGGAATATATCTGATTTTTCTCCTAATTTTTTCTTCCTTCATCCGAAATGAATTGTTCCAGCTTCTGGTCTTTATCATATTATCTGAATGTATTATTAATGATAATATTTGAGTTGCGTGGTCCACACGAGGAGCGAGAGCGCCGGCCACTGCTAAGAGAGCGTGGGTGCCGCGCGGGTAGCCGGCAGGATTTCGTCGCCTTCTTCGCCTCAATTTCCTCCAATCCTTTTCGGCCGTTCTGTTTCCATCTTTTATCTTTCCCGATGATAATAAATAAAAGAACAAATAAAAAATATAAGGATAAATCAGATTCGATTAGATCGAAGCGGTGGATCTGTCGCCGTCCATCCGCGGGTACGACCGAGTCACGCGTTGCCGCTTTGTGGGGGCACCACGCACCGCTCTCTCTCTCGCGCTCTCTCTCCTGGGGACGCCGAGTATGGAGCAAGCGTGTTGACGACGTCTGTCTCGAGATCCGTAAGGAAAAAAACAAGACACGTGTACGCTTGCTGCCGTCCTGGTCTTAAAGCGACCCATCCGGTCTCTCCCCCTTTTTCTTCCTTGTTTCTCTTTCGCGTAAGCGAGGGGAGCCGGCCGAACCAGGACACGCCTGGATCCGGATCTGCCGTCCGTGCTACCAAACAAACCTGTCGCTCACGAACGGACGGGCGGGATGTTTTTACTGGGAGATACGGACGGCGGATCGTCCAGATGCTCGGAGACGAGAGGGTTTTAACGAGCCGACAGCGGTGGGGTCCCGCCGCGGGGAGGCGGGCATCCGGGTGCAGTTGTTGCGCGGCGGCCGCTTTTGGCGGGTCCCGGTCTTCGTCGTCGGAATCTACGGAGAAGATTTCGCCCCTCCCCCTTTCTCTATTTTTTTTTTCTGAACTTTTAAATATTGAGTAAATATTATTTATTACGAAAAATAAATCGCCACGCTTGGGTGGTGGGGCGTGCGATGTGCGTGCACGGAGATGCCATCGGGCAAAGTAGGGCCCCATGGAGGTGGGTGGGGTTGTACGGCGGAGTGGGGGCGGGAGCGTGTAGTGACGGGCGATGACGTGGGATGGGAAGACAGACAAGCGGTTGCGGTGAGCGTCGGCGTCGGGTGGTGGGGTCCAGGGGCCTGCAGCTCTGCCACGTTTCCCGTGGTGCCTCCGCCTGCTTTCTTCTTTATTATTTACAAAAATCAATAATTTAATGAGAGAAAGAAAGAGCGATGGGGAAAGCAACCGGCAGCCGAGAGAGAGATTCGGGGTAGGATATGGAAGGTGATTTGTTATGGTGACCGCACCCGCACGCAACAACCAAGGAGGGCAGAGGATGCGCACGGGGCGACCGACGCGCTTTTAGGCGGCCCCGGGCCGGCACCAGGAATCGACGCCTTTTGCGGAGCGCCGGGGTCCCCACACACGCGCACCGTGCCCGTCTCTTTCTTCCTCGGCCCTGCAGCAGAGCGGTGGGAGTTGATTGGACGCAACGCCGCGGAGTGAAACGCGCACGTTGACTGCGGGTCCCAGCTGTTCCCACCAATGGGTGCGGGGACCGTTTTGGGCCGGGCGGCGGTACGAGTCCGGCTACGGGGCTAGGGTTCGGATCCCACCTATGGGACGCTGGCCACTGGCTAGTGACAAATAGTTTTTCATGCACCTATTTAGCACAAAACTATTGCTAAAGTTTATGAAATTAGTATATGATTTCGACTTCTTATCGACTTGAACGAGAGAAATTTTCAGACGAGCCACCCTCCCATAATGTTAGGTGGTTTTTCATCCTATTGCATCTGCATCAAGATACCAATTTTGTTGACTGTAACCTACACCCTTCAAAAATTAGCAGGGAGATTTTCCTATGTGCTACTGTATTTGATAAATTTTTCTCTCATTTGTTTTCTGAGAATTAATATGGAAGGAAGTTCTATAAAAATCTGAATTAAATTTTGGACCACATGCCTGATATCCAACACCCAATGATTTTACTACTCAAAAAAAGGATCCTTGGCACAACCTTGAATGTGAATGTCAAATTTTAGACATACAACACTTGTGTGCATTACTCAGCTTCACCAAGATTCACTTGTAAATGCACAATTATAAAAAAGGAGTTCAAGTTGCTTTATTCATGGCCATGAAACTAACGCCTGATGGTGACCCATATACTTTGAAGCAGTATCTGTACACGCGGACCATTTGAGATCCGCACAACACGAAAATATATAACAGTGTTTATACAGGAAAGGAAAGAGGAGGTTGCTTTCAAGCACAGCATCAGCACCTATCACGCAATCCTTTCATGTTCACATCTCGTAAAATGTACAGTAGCGATTAGCCATCTATTTAAGTAAATAATGGCTACAGCTGACCATGCATGGTTGGAACTTTTTACTTGAAAGTCTAGTTATCAGTATGTTCTCAATGGTATATGAATAGACTCCATAGTACAGTTAGCCATCTTGTGCTGCGATGGAGGCACACCAACATTGTCCCTTCCTGGGTGTTGTGGCCTGGAAGGATGCTCTCAACGACAATGACATATTCATCATTCATATTTTGCTAGCTACATCAAATATAATTGTAGATACTATATGTTATGCTTGCTCATTATCATCCTTGAAGCGAATATGCCAGTGCCTATGATCACTAAGAGGTGCAAATTACCATAGAACACGGTCTGACTATTCTCTATTGATATCCAAAATGAACCAGGGTCGCGTCTTTTAAGCAAAGGAAGGATTCGCCTTCATTCGCATGAATCCATCATTTGATCATCCACTGCATGGATCTCAAGGCGCTCTAGATTCCATTATTTATCCACTTTCATAGGTCTTAAAGTGATCGGTGGATGATTTAATGGAGGATTCGTGTGAAAAAAAGGCAAAACCCGGAAACATCCAAGACCATGACACCAAACTTAAACATCAATCTCCTTCCGGATCTTTATCTCAGATTAGTGATGATATAATCAGATGTTAACAAAGTAGATTCAGCCCATCATAAATTATTTAAAAAATCCAAGTCCAACAATCAAAAGCCTAAATTCAAGACAATCCGGACAGTAAGAAAGAGGCCTGACCCAGTATGGGTAAAGAAGCGAGGCATGTGTAGATTGAAGTCTCTCTTGATAGTGATATAAACATGTGACCGAGTGCATCTTCCTAAACGTTGTCCACGAAAGGAGGGGGTTCCATCGCTTCCCCCGAAGATTTTGCTCGGAATAAGACGCTGGAATGTTTTCAGCCACAATATCAAACTAGCAAAGCCAAGCAACTGGCAGTATAAATAGTTTGGATCGAGCACATCAGTCGTACCAATGGCCGTCGTGCGACTCTGTCAGCCGATCGATTCCGTGGTCCCGTGCGGTGTTCATTGTTTTCACCTGCGGATACTTATCAAGTGGATGGGATTCGGATCTAGATTTTCAGGAAGATCTTCGCTAAAAGAATAATTGGATTCTTATATTTGTAAACATAAGCCGTCCGGTAACTACTAAACTTCTGGAATGAGCCGAAACATGCAATAACTGTCCGGAATTCTGGAATTAAACATAAATTTTGAAGTGGACTCTCGGCATACTTAGACTTTTAAACATTGCTCGAGATACCTTTATAAATTGTTAACGTATCATAATTAACCATTAAAAATCAACGATTCAAGATTTTCCGTTACAGCCACATGCAATCCAACTCCATACACCCCATCAACCATCTTGGTCACCATGTAGTGACTTGAGAACACCAAAAAAGAAAACCTTATTTCTTGATGCTTTGGTCTAGATGGGTGCGGAGTGGTTCGGGTTTGCATGCAGAGGTGGTTACGGTTTGCACGTAGGGTTCAGCCCCTGCTTGTCTTCAAAAAAATAAAATAACTAACGGCACCCCAAACTTTCTCCCCCTTCTCAAGTCTCTACAAAAGTGTTTCATGAGGCAACGCTAAAATAAAACTCTAGAAAAACACATAACGAGCTATTTTGTACCCATTTGTCACTGCTAGATATTGGTAAATGGTCTTCAAAAATAAATTAATAAATAAGTACAATAATGATGGATGTAAAATATTATAGACTAACTGTGGATATCTAAGCCCTACGACGTTTTCAAGAAAAATATGTTGACAAATTCAACGAAGAGGAACAGAGAATGGAGCATAAGCCCATCGCATGGACTCGTAATCCTTATATTTATCTTTAAGAGTTCTTTTCTTGTTTGTAAGTACCGTTAAGGTAATGTTTGAACAAAATCTGAGGTAAAAATAATTACAGTAATACTATTTTCCTTAAGATTTTTCTTCAAACATTAGCTAAATTATCGCAGTTTGGCATAACACGTGCGGAGCCATGTGCTCAGCCGGAGAGGAGGACAAGGATGGCGAGCCCAGCAAAACTGAAAGATAGCAACTGCACCGGCCACTGACACCATCCATACAACTTTATTAGTCTAATTTCAGTACACTGCCAGTTCCCAAGTGATTCCAATGACCCGATTTGTTCCACTTATTTACGCTGTGAAAGGAGTGGGAACGGTCATCCGAACCGAGGCCTAAGCTGAGGAATGGTCCAACTAACAGGGTACGAGCTTGGACCTGGATCTGGAACCAGGAATCATGCATGGCCGAACCTGGGCTGCAATCGCTATCACAACATGTTTCTTGTCCCGCACCACGGGGAACCTTATCGATTAATCGGACAATTGAAACAAAGCATTAGACCAGGTCCAGTTGGGTTGAGGTGACCGACCATGTGGTGGGTGATCTAATGTCCTTCTAGTGCTGGAATTTGAGACCTTCATAAATTTTTCCTTGTGATTTATTATCATAATGTCTATAATTTTCTTCAAGTAAATACTTGCTAACAGGATGGACCAAGTGCGCGCGTTCCATCAAGTATCCACTGTTGAATGATTGCGTGTTCATGTAAATATAAATATACCAATATGGACCTACCGACCATCTGTGGTAAATGCCGAACATATAACAATTTCTAAAAGGTGTACTCATTTATGCATATCCATTCATGTATCTGTCTTCATAGATTAGATAGATGCCTCATATTAGTATTTTAAATGTTGTTTCAATAGCGACAGAAGAGTGGAAGTAATATTGCAGCTTCCTGCTAATTGCAAAAACAAAAAAAAAAATGTTGATAATAATGGGCAGAAAAACTAATTCCAGATATTGTACTGTTTAGCAGTCACTTGATCTGTTTTTTTTTTTAATAAACGGAAGGTTCAAATACAGTGAGCTGCACAAAGGGACAGCCTTCTCTTCAAATATCCTTAACTTGTCAAATCCTAGCAGAAAGCTGGATTAGATCTTAGGCTACTTGGTCCAATTGTTGATAAGTTTATAACTTGATCATAAATTGACCACTTAAGCTTCACTGTTGAATTAGTCCATTGTTTAAAAACGCAGAAAACTAGACTTGACTTGAAAGTTAGCTAGGTCAAGTTGATTCAAATACTCAGCTGAATATCCAGTGAGTCTTGAATCAAAAGTCAATAACATATAGAGAGTTAGACTAGGATGTACTTGAATGCATTGGCACCCAAATGCTTTCACATGGATACTAATTTTTAGGGGACACATAGAATATTGGCTGTGATTTATTGGTATCATGCAATCAATATATTCATCAAATAATAAAAATTAAAAATATTGAGAGATATTGATGGTGATCTGACATGTTATCAATTATTATTTGTATATTGACATCTAGTGTGCAAGGGATGGGCTAAGAGAACCTCCTCAACACATGACACATGATGATAATTAAAAACATTTAAGGTTGTGTGGATAGGTGGGAATGCCGGAAACAATGAGGTTTTGGGATGGGTGAGGAGTAGAAGCCCTAATCCTTTTTGTATTATTGTATTTTGTACTAAATGTATGCTCCTTAACTTGCCATGGTCAAAATTTGAAAAAAGAAATAAATAAAAGATGGTATTGAAATAGATTATGCTATTATTTAGGATTTGATTAAGCCAAACAATTGAAACTAAGTGTCAAGCAACTCATCGAGTTAAGACTAGTCTAAAATCACAAAATAGATCCAAACCGTTAATTTCGGTTATGTTTGGGTTTGATTTTTTCAGATCTGATTCGATTTTGATTTCAATTTTTAAAACTCGAATTAAATTGCAATGACCTTTATGCGTATATATGCATGTGTGTGTATATATATGTATACATATATGTTATGTATATATGTGTGTGTCAAGCAACTCATCGAGTTAAGACTAGTCTAAAATCGCAAAATAGATATTTCGATTATGTTTGGGTTCGATTTTTTCCAGATCCGATTTGATTTCGATTTCAATTTTAAAACTCGAATTAGACTGCAATGATCTATATGTATGTATGTATATATATATATATATATATATATATATATATATATATATATATATATATATATATATATATATATATATATATATGTGTGTGTGTGTGTGTGTGTGTATGTATACATGTATGTTTTATATGTGTGTGTTGGGGTGGGGGGGGGATTGGCTCACTGATATTTTGCCACAACCGTCCCAAGGCGCCTACATTCCCAAAATCGGAAAATCCACATCGTGCTCTTGTAACTCATAAGTCCTTAGTATATTGATTTCCTACCCTCTTTGAATTATCTATCATCTTTCTTGTTATTAAATATCAGTAACCAAATTTCAATTTCTACAGAGCAAAATCTGTATTCCTGCAATTGTTAGCAAGGGATGGTAAAAAATGCAATGCTGTTGGTAGCATGATACATAAGATGAGGCACATGCAATATTTGAGCTCTTATTATCATTTAGTGCACCTATTCCGTACAACTGAATTATGATTTTATTGAGGTGGGTTAGTCAACGATCAGAAGGAAAAGCTTGGAGTTCAAATCAAAAAATGAAAAAAATAAAAGAGCCTGTTTGTTATCATTATTTTTTTTTTTTCTACATATTTATGCAAGATCACATGAATATTGACGTTTGAAGGGAAACTCATCCAATACTACGCATCCCATGACTTTGAAGGAAAAAAAAAAAAACAAAATTTATAGCCAATAAAAATCTCTATACATTCGCTCCAATATAATAATATAATTTAAAAATAATAAATAAGTATATCAAAAAAAAACATAAACCACAGATTTCATATCAGGCATCCAATGTAACTCAGCAATTATATAAATATATAACACAAATCGTGTATATCGCAAATTCATCATAAACATCACTAATGGGTTCATATGATTTATCCTTTATGTTTCATTAACATGATCTAAATCAATATTTGTCTTTCAATTTTAGACGAACCACGATGACATTTTGGATCATGACTAGCAAACTATAAATCATGTTTCAACCAGTGGTGGCAAATCAAGATATCCATATTTTTGTCCGCGATGGCAAACCAAAATATCCGCGCTTCGGTCCGTAGTGACAAACTAGGATTTCATAATTCGGCCTATGATTAGCAATCCAAGATATCATGATCCAGCTCGTGACTGACAATCCACATTATAATTAGTCAAAATCTCTTATATAATCAATAAAGCATTGACTAATTTCATATTATATTTCTTGTCCAATTTCAAAACATTCCATGTAACAATCAAAATAATCGACATGTGATATATATACCATAAAGAATCGTATATTGAACGTAAAGTCGGAAATCATCAGGCATAGTATAAAATATATATACAGATGATCATATAAAGAGATGTTTATCTCTACTACTTTCAGACTCAAGCACAGTAATCGATCGATCAACCTCTCGATTCATGAACTCAAGGTCAAGATATTCCATTTGATACCTTGTGCAGATAATTATACCTCTATATAATCAAAGTCAACATAATAATTATAGGCCATCTTGGATACAATAGAAAAATTAAGATAAGTGATCGTAACATTGCAAGTCTAGGACCCCTTCTTAGAGTCAACCAATTAATCAGGTTTGTCTAGATTCTAGATCCTTCACTGATTCATAGAGTATCTACAAAGAGAAAGAAAAAAAAAAGAAGAGAGAGAAAGGATAGAGGGAAATATATCATTATTTTTTATTTTATTATTTTTTTTCCCTCCTCTCTCTTTTTCTCTCATTTTTTTTTCTTTATCGTGGAAAAAAAGAGAACAAGGCCGACCACCATTCATGACGGCGACCCTCGATGATAATAATCCTGATGACTTCAGCAGTAGTGACTCAAACCCTCGATAACCAAAGCAAGGTGATGCCCAACAAGGGCCGCCGGTTCAATGGAAGAAAAGAAGAAGAGAAAACAAAGGAGGCTCGGTCCACCATGACATCTAGTGGCTGATGGCTCAATCTAGCCATCAAAAGCCTTCTAGGGTTCGAAAAAGAAAAAGTGAAAAGGAATAGGAGGTCAATACCTCAACTCCAGTGATCAATTACTGATGGCTCGTCAGAAATGCTTGATGGAAAAGCTCAATAAATCCCATTGATTTCATCGGCGATTTGATCGAAGATCTGGGCAATACTTCGAGGAAGATGGAAGGAAATTTATTGGAGTTTTAGGGTTTTTCGCCGGAGTTCTATTTGCCTTAAAAATCTTCTTTTTGAAGTAATCGAGGAAGAAAAAAAATTATGATCGGGATCTTCCTCCACGTCACGTGCAAAAAGGGCCCACCTATCCAATCCAAGTTTAGGCCTACCAGTCCAACCCAACTTAATTCAAATTCCAGGTTGGTCCGATGGATTGGGTAAAATCTCTTAAGGATTGAGGGTATTGCAATAGTTCAATCCTATTTAGCTAATTTATTGCATCCCATAAGTTGCCCATTTGACAAAAGGCGAAAAACCTATAATTCAATAAACCGAATCAAATCGACCATCCTTTTTGATTGGATTAAACTGATATTTTTGTGGTCAGTTTTATTCTGATTTTGATTTTAAAAATTAATTCAACTTGATTCGGTTTGAAGATTGATCCAAACAGATTCAAATTGAACCATATACATTCCAAATATAAAGCATTTCAAGAGCTGTATGGAGCACGATAAATGAATGATATGATGTGATAAAAGATACAACCCGAACGCCCACTTGGATATGCCTGAGATGAATGCGTGAATCATGGTTACCGTTGAATTTGGGCGCAAGGCTATCACCCATCTATCCACGTCATAACGCCATGAGGCAAAACCATTCGGTCCATTTCCGTTCACATGCACGGTGTAAATGATCGGCTAGCCGACATGCGCAT
Source organism: Elaeis guineensis (assembly GCF_000442705.2). Classification (NCBI taxonomy): domain Eukaryota; kingdom Viridiplantae; phylum Streptophyta; class Magnoliopsida; order Arecales; family Arecaceae; genus Elaeis; species Elaeis guineensis. The sequence continues at coordinate 93,661,087 of NC_025994.2, read as the reverse complement.
TGCCCGTGTACCTCTGGCAAGACAATGAAGGCCGTCCGTCTATAAGTAACAGCAACAGCGGCGCATTAAAATTTAAAACCCCCTGGCCGATGAACCATGACTCTACGGCGCAATGCCATCCGCCGCTTCGCGGCTCCTTTTCGTTCTCCAACAAACAACGCACCATGATGGATAGGAGGGGGTCAAAAATTTCTGACTTTCCGCCATGCATGTAGCGTACTGGTGCAACGCTTTTCTAAAAGCTCACTCTACTTTCGTTTCATCTCATCCAAAAAAAAAAAAAAAAAAAACAAGGCTTTCATGAGAAGATTTTTATATTAGAAGATATTATATACACCACAGCCGAACTTCTATTGCTGCTCTATAGTAGACGACCCCACTGAGGCCCAAAGGAGATAGGAAATAGCTAAAAAGAAAGGGGAAAAGAAAAGAAACTAGGAGCATGGCAAGAGCAGACACTGGAGAGCAGCAGGTCTTTCAACCGAACAAGAGGGACGCGGCCGGCGGCGGCTCGTTGAGATCGAAGGGTAGACCTCTTGCCACCGCGCCGAAAAAGGACGCGGACGCCGCCGCCGCCGGCTCCTGCGCCACCTCCCTCCCCATTCCCGGCGGGCAGTGCCCGCCGCCACCGAACCCTCCCAGCATCAAGATCGTGGACGGCGGGCGAGACCCCATCGCCGCGGCCACCGCCTGCGGCGGAGGCGGAGGCGGCGCCGGCGGCACCGGCGCCGGCGGGCCCATCCAGAGGTGGCAGGGGAGGTTGAGGTCGAGGCTGAGGTGGGGCGGTGGGGGCGAGGGGAGGGGGAAGTTGGTCTTCGCCTTCTCGCCTCGGAGGGAGCGAGCGGCCTGGTCGTAGGCGAGCGCGGCCTCCTCGGGGGTGTCGAAGGTCCCCAGCCACACCCTTGTCTTCTTCCACGGATCCCGTATCTCCGCGGCGTACCTCCCCCACGGCCTCTTACGGACCCCCCTGTAGTGCCCTTCTCCTCGACTCCCCATCTGTTTGCTTCAAAGAGTGGAAAAAAAGAAAGAAAGGTGAAGCAATAACGAGAGGACAAGGAGGTAGAGGCTCGCGGTAGAAGATGTGCGTGTATATAATAAAATAAATTATAAGGTGGGGCCCGTCGGCAGCAACGGTGGTGGGCGATTTTGAAAGCGAGGAGGAGCGACAGGGGGAAGCAACCCTGGTCGCCTTCTATTTGGTTTCGCTCTATTCTCTCTAAGGTCTAATCTTCTCTCCGTCTAAAGCGACGAGTTTAGACACGCAGGCGCTCTCATGTGACTCGCCTGAGCCCCACCCTGAGGCCGTGACGTCAGCCCTACCGCACCCCACCTGCTGTACGGACTGATGAGCGGCGCCTGCCATCATTTTCCCTCCTTGCCTCTGCTTCTTTTATTATAAGCTTTTTTTTTTTTTTCTTTCAGCCCCCCGCCCTCTCTCTCTCTCTCTCTGTGTCCTGAGTCGTCAGATAAAGCGGACGGAATAAAGAAAGGACTCGGAGCAACACTAACAGCAGTGGTAGTAGTGATACGGGAGTAGGGGAGGAAGGGGTGGTGTCCCGTGTCGAGCGGTCAGTGATTCTGGGTCTCGGGGGGACTACTGTCTGGCCGACGCCCACGTGGAGCGCAGCGGTATCGTGTCGTGGGGCGGGGAGCAGCGCGGCCGCGTGACGCGTGTGGGCGCCCGCCCCTCCCTCTCGCCGCTTTTCACAAACCAAAACCAAATCAGCGATCCGTTTCGTGGACGGCGGAGTCGGTGGGTGGGACAATCCCCACCCTTCCACTCCTTTTATTTAATGCCCACCAACACGCCAACCCATCCTCATAGTAATACCACAACACCGTACACCGACTCCTCCCCTTGGTCGTACCTTCCGCTCCGTCGCACGTGTCAGGATCCAGATCTGCTTTGTTGGGGATGGTGGAGATGTGTACGTTTTCGCGTTGGGTGTTGTGAGGGGAGGAGGGGATGGGGAGTGGGGGGTGAGTTAAGGGTGGGGAAGTGAGGAAGAGATGCGGTGTTTGTGGGGTACGAGATGAGGTGTGGGTAAAGGCGCACGGGATGCACGCGTGTACGCTACGCCGCATGTTGGACTTTGGATGTACGCTGGATGCATTATGGGGCTCGGGAGAGGAAGGAAGAGCAAGTACATGCCATTGTGGGGCCAGCTGTGTTTGGCCCACTTTGATCTCCGTGATCGGGAGCGAATCTCTACGTTGATACTCTCTGCTGCAAAATTTCATGCGTTGTGTAACATCTGTTCCGTTTTGACGAAAAATTTTTGTGTAGATTTAATCTACAATAAATATTGTAAATTAAATTAATAAAAATTAAAATTAAAATTGATGAAAGATTAAATATTAAATTGAGATTGTAATTAATGAAATAATCAATTAAATCAATGAAGTAACCTACATATCAACTCCCAGTCATCCATCAATTGTGATATTTATTTTTATTAATTTAATCTATAATATTTATTGTAGGTTAAGTCTATATAAAAATATTTTTATTTTGATACTGTACATATTAATGGGGTTATTTATTGACTGCGTCGTTCATTGGTGCTTCGTTCTTTTTTTTCGAGTGAGAAAAGCTTAGCCCATGAGCCTGCATCTTCAGCAAGGGAGCTATTAAAGCAACGGTCGTCCATTTATGACCCTCGGTACAGAATATTTTACCGTGATCTATCTTGAAGGACCATTTGTAGCCATCAAGGATAGAGGTATTATTAGCTGAAGTGAGCATGCAACGATAAATAATGACTTTAATGATAAAAACCATTGTGCAAACTGCAATACGTATTCAGATTTTTCTTTTTTTAAAAAATATTCTTTTGTGGGAAAGTGATTAGACATTGGATTCTTTTATGATGGCCAGCCAGCTTTTTGACAACGGGGTGGAATATTACAAGAGCTAGCTAGGAACCGTACGTGGCTATGCTTCTTTTAGGTGTATGATGATGTGTTGCCATTCAGATGTATGATGTGCTTGCTTTATTGAAGTCATTTGAGTATTAGCATGTGATGTTTGACATGAGAGGAGATGCCGAGAAGCCTGTACATACTTGGATCATTTGCATTACATGATCACTGAGACTTGACTAGTAGTGCACTCGAATCTTCAATTGTGTTAGTCACCGCGTGCTTGGGTCGGGACGCCAAACTAGCAATACCTCTCACATGGTTGAAGCCTCTACAAGTATACAATCAATGAAGGAATGCATAGCAAAATTAGCTTATATATAGAAGATGCCTCCACATCGACCAAGTGTAGAAAAAGTATATTAATTAATTGTATAATATCAAGACGCTGGTTGATGCTTAAGAACAGCTCTATTTCCACCCTCTTCATGTTGAGTTTTGGCTTCTCTAGCGACGTAGGGAAAGAAAGAGTTTGCTCAAGGTTCTATTTCTTCAGCCCCACATTGAACTGAGAGGCGGTGTTCTCTTGGATTTATTATGAATAGCAGAGTGATATTGATCTATAAAAAGGCGCACTTTAAGTGGTGCGACACTGTTGGTTCCCTGGCATTTTTGAGTGGGTGAGAGAAAAAGAAGAAGAGAGGAAGAGAAAGCGAAGAGAGATGGAGGCGAAGAGAAACGGAGAATAATATTTTTCTTGGAACTTTTTCTTCATTTTGATATCTCAGTGGTATCTTAGTGGTGACGTCCTTCTTCCACGCGTAGTTCGATTTCTTGGCGAGATCTCTTTTTGTACGAGATTTTATTGTATTTTTTCTGGATTAATTTCTCTCGGTGAATGCATGTAAAAGCCATGCTCCCTGTTTAATTATTATAGTGGATCTCTTACTCTCCCATTAACGCAGCCCAAATTTTGGACAAATCAAGTTAAATCTTGGTATGTCATGCTAGTTTTACTTTCCATTATTTTTATTATTTTATTTAGATAGACTTAGTGGGGAAAATAAAGAAAGACTTTTTAGTTTTCCAACGAACCTTGCCTGCTTACATTCCAAAAATATGTAAGTAATGTGTTTGTTTCTCCATTAGATTGCGAAGACAACGAACTCGTGTCATTTTGAGACCGCAGAGAAAGAAGCTATAGAAAGTCGTTGATTGAAGTTAATGAATCACACACAGTTAATGTAGAGAGAGAGGAAGTTCTCTCCCCATCTCCTCTCTACCGTATGTGTCCACCATACTTCTACGGTATACAGAACCTATAAAGGTTCTACTACAACCTATACCTTTTTTTTTAAAAAAAATATTTTAACAATAAATCAATCACAGATCTTTTCTATCATCCCTTTAAGAGAATCAAGAGTTTATACTTCATCTTTTTATGAGAATAATCTGACTCAGCGCTCTCTTGCGCTTAGAAAAATGAGAGCTACCCATGCACCTATCCAAACCATCATAGATAGAGCCAGCCATACTTAAAAATTTTCCAATAATCTTGTTTTCCAAGCAAAGTTTTCTAAGAAATAGAACTCTACAATTTGTAATATATAGGAGATAAGTCTCGCACAATCCTAAACCTACAATACATGATGATTCGAGGATTTCGATGACCCGTCTAAATGAAAGAGCTATATATCTCTGTAGATGCATGGTTGCCCAAGGATCTCAGGTGAACCAGCCCACAGTAACTTTTATTAGATCTTTTAAAAATATCAAGGGTTATTATTGTTAATAGGCCCATGTAAGAGATCCGATATCCTTTGATAGTTCAGAGACAACAAGAATATAGATGTATCTTGACCGTATATCAAATATGCTGATTAAACTATTTTTTTTTTAAATAAATCACCTAACAATCTTGCCAATGTTATTGAAGTTGTGGTCAATGTTAAGTAGGTACCATTCTTTCACCCTTAAAAAAAAAAGAAAAAAAAAAGTCTAGGTAATCACACATGGCTTGGAATTAATTTTCCTTCTTCCTTTGAGTGAAATATTTGCCTAGCCTTTGCAACAAGGTAAGTTTGATTAGCTTGAAATTTAATCTCAAAAAATTGTACTCTAAGATATATAATACAATAGTTAATTAAAGATCATAAATACTAATATCTAGTAATTAAATATTTTCAGAGATCAATTTTTCAAGAATAGCATCGCATGCGAACTAAATGAATCCTTAGAATTAGAGGTGAGTCAGTCTAATATAATGTAATTCCAAGGAGCCGGCAGATGGCACGCGTCGAAGAAATATATCAATCACCCTAATTCGTTGGTATAAACCCTCCGCAACATGAGACAAATGCAAACGCAGCTGATGCCAATGTCTCGGTATATATATTGTATACGCGCAGTCGCGCATGTGCGAGCCCACAGATTTTCCTTGCGGTCTTTTCAGGATCTGCCGGCAGCTTTCTTCGTTCGGCGTGAATGCCCTCAAAAAAACCCACCAACGGGGGCTCTTCTCCACCGTTACCCAATGGCCAGTGTCCAACCTCCGTCAAGAATTGAGGTGGACCCACTCGAGCTTACCATGCCTCGTGAGCTAATCCGTGGAGAAGCCTGTATGCTGTTTCGTCCGCGAATCCGTCGCAAATTGCTACACGACAAGGAACTACGCACCAAATTGTGAAGCCACCTCTCTCTCTCTCTCTCTCTCTCTTGTTTTTTTTTTTTTTGGGGGCTGGGGGGGGGGGGGGGGGGGGGGAGTGTAGAATCTCTCTCTCTCACACACAAACAGTTCTCTCCGGTGTCAGACCAAGAGTGTTCCGATTGGTCCCCGCTCTGCCACACTTCTGGGAGGAGCCACTTCCTCACCTTTATCTGCCTCTTATTTCCTCTCGATCTCTCGATCCTGATAACATTTCTATCCCATCTCCCTCTCCCTTCTTCTTCTGTGGTCGTGGATCGCCGCCCCTCCAGTTATCCTTCTCTTGTCCTCTTTTGGATTCTGAGGACCGGCGGATACACATATTCTATTTTAATATAAGCAACTGGGGAAAAAAAAAAGGAACGGATGCCGTGTCAGGCATTATCCCTCCCGAGTGACGATCGAAAACGGACATATATCCCTCCAGACTCAATCATTCTTCCTTTTTTTATTTCGGCTACCTCACTGAGCCCTGCCCCGCCCGGTCAACCTCTCACTCCCACTTTTCCCTCTCTCTCACCAATCTCCTGAGGTAAGATCTGGGGTGCCTCGATTTCCCTTCCTATTCTTGCCATCCTTGGTCTTTTGAAACTGCCCATTAGGTAAAATTGGTTCTTCTTTGTATTAACCATCCGTATGCTATTCAAATGATTCATTTCAATCTACTCTATTGCGTTCAGAGTTTAATCTGATGGGTAGTTGCTCTTTTGTGACAGAAGCAGATAGCTTCCCTCCTCTCCCCTGTCTTCTTTCTCCCCTGTGACTATCAACTAAGTAACCATGACGCCGAAACCGTTGGACTACGAGTCGCTGAACGAGAATGTGAAGAAGGTCGCATATGCCGTTAGAGGAGAGCTTTATTTTCGGGCCTCCGAGCTACAGAAGGAAGGGAAGAAGGTTTGCTCCTTCTTACCGGTGGCGTTTTCTGATTGTATAATTCTAGGGCTTCTATTTGGTAGTAACCTGAAAATAACAATAATAAATTTATTAATACTGATCATAACAATAATATTAATAGTAATAAAGTGACGAAGAAATTACATATGTAGATTCGTGAAACGTTTATCAGTGATCCGTCGAAAGATGAAATATGTAACCAATAAAGGCATTTGTATATATGCATTGGGATCCTAAGTCAAGGTTATCCTTGTTATACGATTCCATCGGTACTCTTTCTTACCATGCAATATACCTTTTTTTTTTCTTTTTATTTTTTGAGAAAAAAAAATACTGTTAAGTATATTATAGTAAATTATCTGGTTCCATTCTTTTATCAGTACATGTTCAGGTGTTGATACATGTCTTTCAGAGTTGCTTTATCTAGGTCGATAACTTCATAAATTAAATTCCAACACTACTCTTTTTAGCTCTTGCATTGTTTTGGGGTCAGTTATCTGCTAATATTCAGAAAAAGGGGCCACTAGGTGTGTAATGTCATAGTGATGTATAGCTAGTGAACAAAACATGGACAATTGGGATTTGTGAACGCCAAATTGGAATTTTAGAGGAAATTGGTGAGGAAAAGGGTATGAAACATACGCAAAATTGAAAGTCTCTGATATGGGATATATATTATTGGAAACCTTAAACAAAATGAGGGGCTCTGATAAAGGCCGATGGCCAGCAAACACCTGAGAGTTCAGTGTAGAAATGTGACTGAACTTTAAGGTTGTTGCTCGGGGGATTAAATGGAGCAACATGTTTAGATTGTTGTGAGATTTGATCAAGCCATTGATTTTTAAAGAACTGCATTCTATGATCAATTTGTTCTGCTTTTCTGAATAGCAGGGGGCACACAAACTTCTCCAAAAATTTGTTACTAATTGGCGAACTTATGATGTAGTCCAGATCCATGTCAATTTATTTAAGAGCAATTCATTTACGATAGTATGACAGGTTAGGTTGTATGAATTAGGCTAAGTATATACAATAGGATCCTTAATGTGGGACCATGCATGCACAACCAGATGAGCTTGACATCTGTGTGAATGCTGAGCTTGATTATAGCTAAACTTCAATTGCATAAAGTAAGAAATGAAAGTGAGGGTAAAGAAGTTGCGGGTAGAGAATTAGGCAACCAGAACATATTGAGGTTGTCTTCAATGTGTCATAAAAAGCTAGAGTAGATGGTGTGTTGAGTACTAAAATTTGGTCAGATTTGTTCAAAGGATGTATATGTTACCATTGGTTAAATTTGTGACAAAGCTCTGGAGTTAGATATCGAATATGGAAATATGAAAGCATAACAAATTCAAAATCTGATTCATAGAGCTGATACAAAATATACGCAACAATGTCTGTTGTTATGCTGATTCTATAATTATTAAGTTAGGCATTTTGTGCTCAAACATTTTAGTCTGGTACATAATCATGTTGATGGATATAAATTTCTATTAGTGGTTGCTACTTCTAATGGAGTTTGTGATACATACCAACCACTTGAAATCTGAAGTTCGATTATGTGCCTGCATTTATGTAGAAGCTTTCTTTTCCCTGAACAGTGTGCCTCGCAAGTTATAGTGATCTGAGCTGGTTCTATTTTTCCTGTCCCACTGTTCCTATTATTATTTGCAGATCATATTTACAGATGTTGGCAACCCTCATGCTCTAGGACAGAAGCCATTATCATTTCCTCGTCAGGTATTTTAACTTTTATTTCTTATTCTTTTCCTATTAAATTTTGCACAGCTCCCATTCTTTTATCTTTGCTTAAAAATCCAGGTCTTCCTTATACTTTAAATTTCTGAAAGTCATTGTGAGAGGAAACTGTTGTATAATAATTTTCCTGCTCAAAGTAGACAGACGTTGCAATCTCAGTTATTACTTTTTTGCTTTGTAAATTTGTCCTGACATGATACCTTTTTTAACAGGTGGTAGCATTATGTCAAGCTCCATTTTTACTAGATGATCCTAATGTTGGACTTCTCTTCCCAGCAGATGCCATTGCAAGGGCTAGACATTATCTTTCAATGACTTCGGGTGGTTTAGGTACTTAATTTCATGTATCTTGCATATCATTCTCCTTCATCCATGTTGTATTTGTACCTCTTATGACTTGATCTCCAGTTTGCAAACCTCCATCGCATCCACCTATATAGGAAGAATTGAGTAGATATGAATTTGAAATACAAAAGTGAACAGTGCTTTCCTTCTAATACTCCATACTGCCTTATTGGTGGTTTTTGACATGATAAGCTGCCTTTGTGGTTAACTTTTTGCTTTGAAAAAACCTCTGTGTGAGAGACATAACAATCTGGAACTTTGGCAAAGCTCTGCTTGCCTCAATCTGATGTTGGAAAAAAAATTGCTAACTAGTTTGATTCTTTCTTTTAAAAACTAATAAGTTTATTCTAGACCTTCTGTTGTTGAAATGTCTAACTCATGCCATCAAACCAACGGTAAATGCGGGATAAAATCGTTGCTACTATCTGATTGCCTGGAAATTGTGCACAGGAAAAACTTGTGTTGTTCTAAATTCTAAAAGCACGAATGAGCATCTTTGGACCTGGAGACCTTTCCTTCTAAATCTTGTTTATGAATGCCTAGCAAAAATGACAGTGATGGCATTGGATCTTAGGCTTATCAATGATATCTAGGTGACAATGGATGCTTCAGGGTTGCTGGAAAGACAGAAAGGCATACTTCGAAACCCATATATCTGGAACCTAATTTAGATAAATCCTAAATATGACTGGATGAGGACTAAAGAGGTTTCTGAGCCCGGATACATTATTCCTTATAAATTTTTCGGGGAGTTCTTGTACTGTTCTTGAACTAGCCTTCAAAAGGCTTTGTTTGGTATTCTTAATTTATTATGGCTTATTGAGAGGAAAACATAACTATCTTCTGCACACTGTATTGATTTTGCCACTGCACAGTTTTTATTCATTTTGTTGTTCTTTGTACAAGACTTCTGCATTTTCCAACTTTGCCCTCCAATTGCAAATTTTTGGACTTGTTGAACTTGATGAATTGATATTGAATGCTTTCAGAGTCTCTGCCTCTGCTCATACTGACCAAATAAAGTTTAAGGGTATTGGAAAACAATAAAGGGAACAACCATACTGTATCATTGGGTATCTAGGAATGGCAGTGTGCTTGTCAGTGTTCTGAACTTGGTGTTACATAATATTCTGCAATTTCTGATGAACAAGTTACCTGGCAAGAGGTGGTGCTGAACTATCAAGAGTCTGAGAAAAGTGTAAATGCTGAAGTAGTTCATTGCTTATGCTTCACTATGAGCACTTTGATGCAGTCATGAGAATGAGGAAAGAAAAAAGAGGGGGAGAACCATGTACAGTAGGTTCAGCACCCACCGCATTCAGATATTTATCTGCTACCATCTTAGATCTACTCTACGGGGGTGTTTGGTTCGTAACCGAAATCAGAATGGGAATGAAAATCGGAATGGCTTGGAATCAAAGTCGGAATGGCCAAATCCTCCAAAGTGTTTGGTTCGTGACCAGAAGCAGAATTGGAATGAAAATTTGAATCTATGGAGGAGAATAGGGATTGAGTTCTATATAGTTTGAACCATTTCCATTCCACCTTGGAATCGGAATCGGAATGGGACTCCTCCCAACCAAACAGTTGGAATGGGAGTCACCCATTCCGATTCCGATTCCAGACTTCTATTCCCCCCAACTAAACACCCCCGATGGTACTTGCAAATTACATTCATAAAAAGTTGATATTTGCTAGTATATCTTATTTTTGCACCCTCGTCCTCCGCCATATCTTCTAATCTTATAAAAAGAAAGCTACGTGTGATTTGTAATTACACACTTAGGCTTGGATGAATATTTGCCATCAGCTATTATCATGCAAACAGTTCAACATGGCACACAGACTTCTCTATTGTTGCCATTCTTTTTGTATAGAAATATTATTATGTGAACCTAATTGAGAGCTGTTGCTTTCTCTTTGGCAGGTGCATATAGTGATTCTCGAGGCATTCCTGGAGTAAGAAAGGAAGTTGCTGATTTTATTGAGAGGCGTGATGGGTACCCTAGGTAATAAAATAGATACAAATAGATATTTATGATGGTGGTGTATATAGAATTTCAGTTTCTGCAACAACTGGACATGTGTGTTGCACTTTTTGCAGCGATCCAGAGCTTATATTTCTCACTGATGGTGCCAGTAAAGGTGTCATGCAGATGCTAAACACCATTATCAGAGATGAGAAGGATGGGGTATGATCCTTCTTGAATGATACAAACATGTTCATAATAAAAAGAATCTCTTTTTCACATTTTTTAACTTCTATGCTGCTTCTTGTAACCATCTGTGTGTTCTATATGTTTGGGATTTTTTTTCCTACATTTTGGCAGATTTTGGTTCCGGTTCCCCAGTACCCCCTTTATTCTGCTGCAATATCATTATGTGGTGGTTCTCTTGTCCCATATTATTTAGAAGAGGAGGCAAACTGGGGACTTGACTTCTATAATATTCACCAATCTGTAGCAGCAGCACATTCAAAAGGGATAACCGTAAGTACCCTACCATTTTAAATCTCTTCTTTTTATGTGTTTGATTTTATTGTATCCATCCAAGCAGACATAGAATTGGAGCTCCCAAAATATTAATAATTGGTTCAGTGAAGTGACAATTAACAAGAATTATTTGCATTTTGCATGGATAAAAATTCTTGCTTTTTTTCCACTCCATGAACAGCTAAATCCACTGTCCTTTATCTTTACATGATATTATGTTATACTTTCATATTCAAGCACAATAATTTCAGAAAAGTATATGGCATCTCTTTCATTTGGCTATATCCAATGCAGTAACTCGAAGTTATGAAGGTTTCAGGTTCGAGCTATGGTGATCATAAACCCAGGAAACCCTACGGGTCAATGTCTTAGTGAGGCCAACATAAGGGAATTGTTGAAATTTTGTTTCCAAGAAAATCTAGTCCTGCTAGCAGATGAAGTTTATCAGCAAAACATTTATCAGGATGAACGACCCTTTGTGAGTGCAAGAAAGGTAGGCAACTTAACTGTATGTTTTTTAACTTTGAAGCTGTTCTGATTTTTTTTTTTTCAAAAAAAGTCCAAATACTAGTTGTCTGGAGATCTACTTTGACCTGAAAGTGATCACTCTTTAATACTTAAAGATACTGTTCGACATGGGTCCACCTATAAGCAAAGAGGTCCAACTTGTGTCTTTCCACACTGTGTCAAAAGGATATTGGGGAGAATGCGGACAGCGGGGAGGATACTTTGAGATGACTAATCTTCCTTCTCAGGTATTTTGGTTCCATCACACGTCCTTTTTTTCCTTTCCTATAAATTAAGGGTCAATGTGCTGCCGGATTCTGTCTTCATATATGCACCTTCTACCTCTCTGTAATATTGTGCCATGATCTGAGAATTGCTGGATACTTAATTACCATTTTAGAATTTCTGAAAAAGGTAAATCAGAATTAAATTACAAGGAAAATTTCTCAATACTTCACTTAGTTGCCAATTCAGCATTTTTTTTCGATGCTGTCTACACTTATTCCTCCACAGCAACTTTGGAACATTTTGAAAGTAAAAATAAATTTCATTTATACTGGAGTCTACTGTTTTTGCTACTGGACATTGGACCCGTACAACATCTTCTATGAACCCTCTATAACATCAAATGTGCATATTAGTTAGTATCAACATTATGAAAACAAACTGAACGAATACAAGACAATAAAGATATAAAAAAGATAACAAATTTCTTTCTTATGGTGATGGACAAATGGTTCATGGACACATGAGGATTCATTTTTGTGGACTTTTATATCTAGACATGAATAATCAATAATATTTGTACATATATCAATTTATTTAATTTGTATGATTTATTTATAGCCAGATCCGGTAGAAATATGCTTGTAATTTATTGCGTCACCTAAACTATTGATATTTGTATTTCCTTCTTTGTATCTGGCCCAGACAGTAGATGAGATCTACAAGGTTGCATCTGTTTCGCTCAGTCCGAATGTCCCTGGGCAGATCTTTGTAAGTGATTAAGTTTATTAAAATGATTCATTTTCAAAATTTTAACTGTCATTGCAACAATACGAATTGTGTTGTTTATGACAGTACTAAACTAAGTTTCTTGTTGCATATTTAAATATATTGTTACTTGAAGTTTTATTTACTTATTTCATTTATCCTGCTCCCATCATCATCATCATTATTATTTTCATGAAACAAAAAAAAGCTACTTTATATTTCAGTTAGGGCTGATGGTTAATCCTCCCAAAGCAGGAGACATCTCATATTTGAAGTTGGTTCAAGAGAGGTATGATACTATTTGACGTAGTAATAAACAAGCATAAATAATCCAGTTTGAGCATTTTATTGATGTGATAAGGGTCAATACTTGATACAGTCCCCAGGAGAATACGTACCTTATGATATGCATGTAGGTGCAAACCACTGCTAACAGTGATCCTTGGCTATCTGTCATGTCCAACTATACATTTAACACCTCCAGCCTTAGTGATTTACAACAGATGTGTCATTATCATAACAGAAATTATAGATCAAGGATCATTATTTTTCAGTTAATTGAAGTGGGGTATGTTAGAAAATTTGTTGTATCATAAGGTTGTTATATCTGAGTCAGTATGTATTAGGACATTCTTGAACAATGTCATCCATATGGTATAATATGATATTCTATTATTCTGCAGCAAAGCTGTTCTTGAGTCCCTTAGGAGAAGAGCACATATAATGACTGATGGATTTAATAGTTGCAGAAATGTGGTTTGCAATTTTACAGAAGGTAATACCTACAAGTATTCTGTCTGTCTTTGATTTTTCTCCAAATTTCCATCTATGCTTGAACTTGGCTGCTCATGTGAAAGTTGGTTTCAGGAGCCATGTATTCATTCCCACAAATACGCTTACCACTGAAGGCAATTGAAGCTGCCAGAAAGGCTGGCAAAGCTCCTGATGTTTTCTATTGCCTCAAACTCTTGGAAGCAACCGGCATTGCCACTGTTCCAGGCTCTGGTTTTGGCCAGAAAGAAGGGTAATCTAAAATTTTTTTTATTTGTCGGCATATCAGTTCTCTGGTGTCTTACAGTTTTTAGATAATGAAATTATGGAGCGAAGTGTATGTCTGTTGACAACTTACATTACAGGCACACACATATACGTACATGGGCACATATCATATATACAAATTTGTGTAAATTTGTAGATGTTTGTATGGTAGATGGTAAATTGATAATGATGAAAAATGCACTTTAGATAGTTACCGCCTAGATTGTTATCCTGCAAATCTAAGCCATGTATCAATAATAGTCTGCACGATTCTGGCTTGGTACGTGCCCCAGCTTTGCTTTCTTAAGTTGATTGCCTTGATTTAAACTGCAATTTATGCAGGAAAACCATTAGCATGCCTTCTTCTTAAGTTGATATGCGGAATCCGAGTTAGCCTCCATGTTGGCTTGCGACGTAATGCCCAGTCTTACAAGTTCTTGTATTTTCTGTTGTCTGTTTTGCAATTGGTTTCTGTAATTGAAACACTTAAATTGATAACCCTCGGTCATTCCATTCGATCGGAAAAAGCCCAATGAACGCATCAGGATTTCCAACTTGCCTGCTTAATATCTCGCAAGTGAGTCAGAGTTCCCCTGTTCATTAGGTTTCTTAACTTCTGTATTTCACATTGAGCACTTACTGTTTTTCTGGACTAAACCATTGGAGGTGTTCTTTTGTCTGTAATACTTTCTGGAGCTTAACCATATTTCATGCTTGATGATAATGATTCGTTGACAGAATTCTCATTTTTGTTTCTCCCAGTTCGTTTCAACAGAAATCATTAGTTCTGTCTTTTCCCTCTTGGAGCAGGGTTTTTCATCTAAGAACAACCATCTTGCCGGCGGAGGAAGACATGCCTGCAATCATGACAAGTTTTAGGAAATTCAATGATGAGTTTATGGAACAATATGAAGACTACAGAGGCTACTCGAGGATGTAAGTTTGTGAAAGCATATTACAGATGATTTCTTAAGATCTTATTATACAATCGCTGGTACATGAAAAAAATAAACACAAGCCTCACTCTCCATGTGAAGGAATCAGTCTATCGGCATTTTTGACTTTTCTCTTTGCCATTATTCTTCTGTTGGTTGTGTCTATTTATTCGAAGCTTGTAATTGTTTTCCGAAGCACTTGTCATATGTTATGGTCTTCATCATATGCATATAATCTTCTTTTAAAAAATGGCTCTTTGATGGGGTTAAGGTTACAAATCCAGCATTGATGGATGGTTTCTTAGCTTGTATAGGCAAGCTCTGGTGGTTGAGCGGCGTTTGAAATTTTGTTCCAAGGGTTAAGCCATTGGTCGTTGCCCCCTGTTTGTATTTTCGTATTCTAAGATGCGTGCTATATAATCATCCATGTTGTGTCTGACACGTGTTGTCAGGCGTGAGGCATCTATCCGTCAAGTGATTGCGTGCCGTATGACGTATTCGTACCACAGCACGGCACTGTGTGTGTAAAGCTGCAAACCTTAGCTGCGCCGGATGACGTGCGAGTCGGGAGCGCCGAAAGCCGGCGGGATTCCCTCTCCAAAGTCCCACCTCACGGCTCGGAAACTGGAGTCTCGACGCATCCCATCGGGATGACGACTGCCGTCGCCCATTCTTGACGGTGTCGTGATGGCCACGCCTGCCAAGTGCCAGCTCCCAGGGACTGGCGTCCGCGCTCTGCCCCGTTTGTTGGTCAAAGGTAACGGCGAACCGCTGCTGTCCGCCGGAGAAACGCGGGCACCGCGAAACGTTGCCGCCTTGGCTTTCCATCGTGTCATCCTGGTGATTACCGCAATAAAAGGAGATTCCGTGATATAAGGAGATGGCGACGTCGGGAAAGCGACAACACAAGCGTTATAGCGCAAGAGCCCCCGGCTCCACTCCCCACGCGAAATAGACCCAAGACCGAGAGAAATGATACGAAAATTTGGGTTGCGATATATCGCAGCTCGTCACGATGGTCACGGTTCTGAGCACCCGCGGCTAATGCACGCGCTGAGGAGGTAAAAAGAGAGATATTATTGGAAGGCCATTATCCCTATGCACCGCTTGCCGTACAATAAAATTAAGATGGAGCACTGCAATCAATTACATATGAAGTTATTATTTTTTTAATATATATTTAATAATTTATTTAATTTTTATAATTTTATTTTTTTTAAAAATTGATTGATAAAAATATTTTTTTAAAAAAAAATATTATATCTTATAATCAAATTATGATAAATGTCATAATTTTTTAAAAAATATTAAAAAAATAAAATTTTTAAATAATAAAAATATTTCTCTCTTCTGTATGATATCCTACGTGTAGAATGTCATAATATTGCTACGAAATATCATAATTTTTAAAAAAAAATATTTTTATCATTTAAAATACGTATTGAAAAGTAATTATTACACGATCCAATCAGATGGAATGGTATATTTTTTTCTACATCAAAAGAGATGTATAAAAAATTATTTTTAAAAAAAATTATAAATGATAAATATATTTTATAAGTGTTTCTCACTGTCTTAAGAGGAGACAATTCAAAAATGCGCGTGGCATATACACAAATGGAAAATCCGGTCTCCAAATGGAAAATTCGATCCTCATATTGTAATATGAAAAAGATTTTCATCGCAACACGATATTATGTCAAATTTGTAACAATCCAATCAAAAATTGAGAATCAATGAGACAACGTGGGAATTATCATGAAAATTGATGAAATATATAATAATCGATGATATATAAATATTTTTATTAGATTGTGATAAATTTGATACGGTGTCACCGTTGCAACCAAATTTTTCCATCAAATATGCGAGGCATTAGACAGAATCCAGAAACGGGGCCAAAAAGGTTCCGTTATTTTTCTTTCTTTTTTTGGGTAAAGGATGTGAACTGATATTAAAACAAGGAACTGATAGCTGGTAGCCCCTTTTATTGGACTTTAGGCGTGCAGACCAGCGAAACCAGCACAGCTTAAGTCAGAGCTCTTTTTCTAAATAATTTTTTAAAAAAATTATTTACATAAATAATACAAAATTTAATTTTTTTTATCAAAATAATATAAAAGAAAAAAATATCATTTTGAATGACGTTTTCTCCCTGTCATGGCACCCAATTTTTTTTCTACGTTTGCATCATCCAAAAAAAAAAAAAAAAAACACCACTTAAAAACGTCATTTTGAATGGTGTTTTTAAAAACACCATTTTGAATGGCATTTTTAAAAACGTCATTCAAAATGGCGTTTCTTATTTCTCCCCCAAAAAAAAGAAAAAAATCGAAAAATAATGTGAAAAAAATAAAATTTTAAATTTTAAATTAATAAAAAAAATTTAATTTTAATTTTGAATGAAATTTAAAATATAAAAATTTGAATATATAATTCAAATAAAAAAGATAAATTTAGATGAATTTTTTTTCTAATTAATTTTTTTAAAAAAATATCTAAAAAATATTAAAAATTAAAAAAATTAAAAATATCATAGAAAAAGGAAAAAAAGAGAAAGAAAAGCGAAAGAAATAAAAATTATAAATTTAAATTTAAAAAAATTAAATTTTAAATTTTAAAAAATGAAAATTTTAAATTTAATTCAAAAACATCATTTCAAATTCTTGCCAAAAATATTCAAAAAATAATTTTTTTAAAAAATAAAAAGTGTCATTATAAAATCAAAATTTGAAAAAAATCGAAAAAAATAAGAATTATAATTTAAAATTTAAAAGAAAAAAATTTATAAAATTAATTAAAATAAAAATATCATTTGAAATTACTTTTTCAAATTCAAATTAATTTATTTAAAAAATATTCGAAAGAAATAAAAAAAATAGCGTAAAAAAATTTCATAAAAATAGAAAGAAATGAAAAAAATAGAAAAATTATATAATTGTAAATTTAAAAAAAAAAATAAAATTTTAATTTGAATTAAATTTTGATAAAAAATAAATGCATTAAAAAGTGAAAAAATAAAGAAAAAATGTGAAAAAAAATTTATAAATTAAATTTTAAAAAAATAAGAATTTTAACTTTAATTCAAATAAAAAATATCATTTTAAACTACGTTGTCCATTTCAAAATATTTTTTAAAAAATTATCTCAAGAAAAGAAAAAAATACTGTAAAAAAATAAAAAATACCCTAAAAAAAAAAAGGAAAAAAATAGAATTGAAAAAAAATAGAAATTATAATTCTAATTGAAAAACAAAATTTTTAATTTTTAATTTTAAGAAATAAAAATTGTAATTGTAATTGAAATAAAAAATAACATTTTTAATAACTAAATTAATTTAATAATAATTATTTAAAAATATTTTAAATAAAAAAAATACGTAATAGAATGTCAAAAAGATAAAAATGGAAGAAAACTAAAATTATAATTTTAAATTATAAAAATTATAAATTAAATTTAAAAAAATATCATAAAAGAAGTAAATAAAAGAGAAAAAATGATAATAAAATAGAAATTATAATTATAAATTAAAAAAAATAACTTTAATTTAAATTAAGAATTATCATTCAAATTACTATCCTAATTAAAAAATTTAATAAATAAATTTTAATTAAATTTATTTATTAAAAAATTATAAAAAAATAATTAAACAAAATAAGAAAAAAATTTAAAAAAACTAAAAAAAGGAAAAGAGAAAAAAAAAAAGGAAACATCGAAGGGAATGAAGTTTTCTCCTTCCCCCCCCTTCTTCTCTCCTTCTCCCTTCTCCCTTCTCCCTCTTCTCCCTCTTCTCCCTTCTCTGGCGTCTCTCCGGCGGCACGGTGGTGAGCTGCCTCCTCTCTCTCCCTCTTTCTCTCTCTCTCCCTCTTTTTCGTTGGCCGCCGGCGTCAGAGGATCGGTAAAAAAATATAAAGAATAATTTTGAATTTAAAAAAAAATCTAATTTTAATTGAAATAAAAAAAATCATTTCAACTTACTTTTCTCATTTAAAATTAAATTTTTTTTAAAAAAATATCAAAAAAAATAAATTTAAAAAATAAAAATTATCAGAAAGAAAGCCAAGGGGTCGACTCATAGAGTGTGTCAGTCAAAAATTTTGTGTACCGTTCAGCCCTTTTAGCCATGAGTCGATTCATGGGGTTGACTCAAAAATATAAACCTGTTTTTCTTACAAAATATACTTCTAAAAATATTGAAATTGCCTCCAATAGATTACACATCTTTTGTTCTTGCTCTTGAGACTTTCGAATCATGTCTGATAAAATTATGATTTTGCCCCTAAAATACAATAAATCTTTTTTCAAGCCAAAATCATTAGTAATCCCCTTAAATGCTTTGTAATCATCAAAATCAATTCAAAGAGCAACATTCGATATATTATTATTATTTACGTTATAATTTTTATAGTCCTTTTAGCATAACTTTTTCTCTCCTAATGTTCTGAGACACGTTCGAGTATGTATATCCATATGCACAAAGTATAATATCCGATCACTTGAAATTAAATAATATAAAATAAAATCAATATTTAATATTATTAAATAGAATAAAAATATCAAATGTACAAAAAATAGTATAATAAAAATGTAAAAAAAATACTAAATACAAATATAACAAAGACTAAGTCCCACAAGGACGTCGCGGTACCCGTGGTTGCTTGGACCTTCTCAGGAAGGTCCTCACCGGCTGCTCCTGCTGTGATGGCTCCTCCCCTATATCAGTGGAGGAGATTTGCTGATCATGCTGTTCAGAAATAACTGATGCTGTCGGATCATCTACGGACTGAGAGACCCGTTCAACTCTCTCATCTGGATACACGGATGGACCTGAAAAGAAAGTATCATACTCATGTGGCCAACTGGTATCCGGTGATGTCATCTGGGGGATGTAGAAAGAAGAAGGCGCTGCCATCTGTGGATCAAAAGACGGTGGCATCTGTGCAGCATCGAATGATGACATCTGCGGAATATGCGGTGATGGCATATGTGAAATATATGGTGACGGCGTATAACTCATATCTGACGTCGGAGTTGCTCCATATCAAGGCGCACAGCTATATGGATCAACACCAATCACCACCGATGTTCCGGAACTTGTTCTCTCTATCTCCCGCGAGCGTCCAACACGAGATTCGACATAGAATCAGTCTATAAAATAAAAATAAAATGGCCAGTATAGTGTAAAATATAAAATAAAAATATAACACAAATAACATAAAGTAATGTTCGACATCAGGATCCTGCTGCTCTGATGGCATCTCGAGCAACTGTCGTCGTAATAGACTGATAGTCGGCATACGCTCCCATACCCAAATCTGCAAATTTCAAAAATTAAATAGATGATATATCCAATATAAAATATAATTAAATATTAAAAATAAAAATTTTTAATTCACATACCTGTAATAATACAAGATAACCACCAATCTCGCTCTGATCAGCATAAGAACCCCGACACATAGCTCTGTATATACAAGCTAGTACTGTACTGCCCCAATTGAGTCGACGAGTGAAGTCTAAATCCTCTAATAATGGCAAAAATATCAACTTCATCTTATTCGATGAAGTATCGAATAACAGGACACCACCTAACAACCGCAGCACCTGACCCCTAACATACTACTGCATCATCTCCTCTGGTGCATCATCCGCAATATGAAAATGTCGATAACGATCATCCAAACACTCAATCCTGAGTCATGAATGATCGAAAAAATATGCGTCGGGCTCAAACCCTAGCAATCGCAAGCACAAAGCCTGTCATTCTGGAATGATAAGCGTGGGATCAACTCCGGTAACTGGATCTCCATCAACTGGTAGTCCAGTAAGGATGCCGACATCCTGTAAAGTGATGGTCGCCTCACCAAATGGAAGATGAAATGTGTGTGTCTCTGGACGTCATCTCTCAAGCAAAGTAGTAATAAGACCAACGTCCATCTGTATACGACCAATCCGATATATTCCATAAAATCCCAGATATCGTAAATAATCTAACACTCTATGTGGGATGTCTTCTGTCCTCTAAAAATCAGCATCGGATCGTCGTAGATGAAGGTGTCTGGGCTCCTGCAATGAAATATAATAATTAGATAACGTACATGACTTTTAAAATAAAAATTTAAATAGTAAATAGAATTGTAATGTTTACGCCGTCATATAAAATAGTCTGTGATCGATGGTGCTCCTGCAATGTAAGAATACTGCTGTCTCGAGGATCGAGATACCGCAGATTGTAAGCCATAATACGCTATCTCAAGCAATATTATCACAGATATATTAAAAAATAAGACAATATATTTTTAAAAAAAAATTTAAACACAATATTGTCACACAATATAACTTAAACATAATTTTCAGTTCATCTCAGGATATTAAAGACGTAAATTCAAATACAATCTCACAGAAATACATAAAACAATGATAAAAATAAATCTTCGAAGCCTTTAATTTCTTCCACTGGTTGAAGTTGAAGTATGTTGAAGTATCCTAGGACAGCGACGGCGGTCATAACCCTATTCCCTACAAATGCCACAGTGGTTCTTACTTCTTATTTGCTTATCATCCATCTCATTTCGTAGTCTCGTTGATTTTGGTCTACCTTTCTGCTTGGGTCTCAAACGGTGATGATCAGAAATACCTTTCTATAGATTAATTACATTAATCAAACGATACGCAAAAAGGACCGAAAGATATTTCGACAGTATTTTTCCTTAGTTCTTCCCACACGACTCAAAATGTATAAGGAGAACTAAAGAAAAATATTGTCCAAAATTTTTTTCAAACCCTCCGCATATCATTCGAATAATGTAATTATCTATAAAATTAAATACAATTCCCAAACTGTTCAAACTGGACAATCAATTGATCAATGTATATATTTTACGATATCCATACAAAAATATATATTTATTATATATTTTATACAGATAACGTAGAATATTCTACATTGGTCAATTGACGGATCTACGTTTTTATGAAATGCAATATATTTAAAAATTTAAAATACATCTGAATCTAATGAGATAAAATTAAAAATAAAAAAAAATTAATGAGATAAAAAAAAGAGATTGAAATAGACGGCCGGTCGCGGGGGCCGTCGCGGAGCCGCCGTCGGGAACCGTCACAGAGCGACCACCGGAGCCCATGGGCCCCGCCGCCATCGCGGCCCATCGCATGGGACCTGCCGTATCCCACCGTTGGAGAAGGGGACGGTCGGGGCCCGCCACAGGGGGCTGCCGCCGCGCCACGGTGGGGCCCGCCGCCGGCCGTCTGCGGCCAGCGGCCAAGGAAAAAGGAGAGAGAGAGGACGAGAGAGAGAGAGGAAGAGGGAGAGGAGGGGGCCGGGGCTCGCCATCGGGATGCGTGGCCCGCCGTCGGGGCGCGCGGCCCGCCGCCGGCCGTCTGTGGCCGGTGGCCAAAGAAAAGGGAGAGAGAGAGGAAGAGGAAGAGGGAGAAGAGGGGGCCGGGGCCCGTCGTCGGGATGCGGGGCCCACCGCCGGGGGTCTGTGGCCGACGGCCAATGAAAAGGGAGAGAGAGAAGAAGAGAGAGAGAGAGAGGAAGAGGGAGAGGAGGGGGTCGGGGCCCGCCGTCGGGATGCGGGGCCCGCCGTCGGGGTGCGCGGCCCGCCGTCGGCCGTCTTTGGCCGACGGCCAAGGAAAAGGGAGAGAGAGAGGAAGAGAGAGAAAAAGAGAGGAAGAGGGAAAGGAGGGGGCCGGGGCCCGTCGCTGGTGCGCGGGGCCCGCCACCGGCGCGCGTGGCCGCCGTCGGGGCGCGCGGCCCGCCGCCAGCCGTCTGTGGCCGACGGTCAAGGAAAAGGGATAGAGAGAGGAAGAGAGAGACAGAGAGGAAGAGGGAGAGGAGGGGGCCAGGGCTCGCCGCCGGGGCGCGCGGCCCGCCGCCGGCCGTCTGTGGCCGGCGGCCAAAGAAAAGGGAGAGAGAGAGAGGAAGAGAGAGAGAGAGGAAGAGGGAGAGGATGGGGCCGGGGCCCGCCGTCGGCCGTCTGTGGCCGGCGGCGAAGGAAAAGAGAGAGAGAGAGGAAGAGAGAGAGAGGAAGAGGGAGAGGAGGGGGTCGGGGCCCGTCGTCGGGGTGCGGGGCCCGCCTCGGGGCGTGCGGCCCGCACCGACATGCGGCTCGCCGCTGGCCAAAGAAAAATGGGAAAAGAGAGAAAGGGGAAGAGGGAGAGAGAGAGGAAGAGGGAGAGAGAGGAGGCAGCTCACCGCCGCCGTGCCACCGGAGAGACGCCGGAGAAGAAGGAGAAGAGGGAGAAGGGAGAAGGGAGAAGAAGAAGAGGGAGAAGGGAGAAGGAGAGAAGAAGGGGGGAAGGGAGAAAACGCCATTCTCTTTGGCGTTTTCTTCTTTGTTTTTTAGTTTTTTTAATTTTTTTAATTTTTTTAATTATTTTTTTATAATTTTTTAATAAATAAATTTAATTAAATAATGAAGATAGTAATTTGAATGATAATTTTTAATTTAAATTAAAATTAATTTTTTTTAATTTATAATTATAATTTTTATTTTATTACCATTTTTTCTCTTTTATTTATTTTTTTATGATATTTTTTTTGAAGTTTATTTTAAATTTTTTATCATTTGAAATTATAATTTTAGTTTTCTTCCATTTTTATCTTTTTGACATTCTATTACGTATTCTTTTCATTTATTTAAAATATTTTTTAAATAATTATATTTAAATTAATTTAGTTATTTAAAATAATATTTTTTATTTCAATTATAATTATAATTTTTATGTTTTAAAATTAAAAATTAAGAATTTTGTTTTTCAATTAGAATTATAATTTCTATTTTTTCAATTCTATTTTTTTCTTTTTTTTTTAGGGTATTTTTTATTTTTTTGCAATATTTTTTTTTCTTGAGATAATTTTTTTTAAAAAAAATTGAAATGGACAACGTAATTTGAAATGATATTTTTTATTTGAATTGAAGTTAAAATTCTTATTTTTTTAAAGTTCAATTTATAAATTTCTTTTTTTCCACATTTTTCCTCATTTTTTCACTTTTTTTGCATTTATTTTTTTATCAAGATTTAATTCAAATTAATTTTTTTTAATTCAAATTTATAATTATATAATTTTTCTATTTTTTACATTTCTTTCTGTTTTTATGAAATTTTTTTAGGCTATTTTTTTTATTTTTTTTAAATATTTTTTAAATAAATTAATTTTAATTTGAGAATGTAATTTGAAATGATATTTTTATTTCAATTAATTTTAAAAATTTTATTTCTTTTAAATTTCAAATTATAATTTTATTTTTTTGATTTATTTAAAATTTTTATTTTTTTAATGACACTTTTTATTTTTTTAATTTTTTTTTGAATTTTTTTGGCAAGAATTTGAAATGATGTTTTTCAATTAAATTTAAAATTTTTATTTCTTTCGCATTTCTTTCTCTTTTTTTTCTTTTTCTATGATATTTTTAATTTTTTAATTTTTTAAAGATTTTTTTAGATATTTTTTTTAAAAAAATAATTCGAAGAAAAAAATCATCTATATTTATTTTTTTTATTTAAATTATAAATTCAAATTTTTATATTTTAAATTTCAATCAAAATTAAAATTTTAATTTATTTATTAATTTAAATTTTTAAAAATTAATTTTTTTCCTATTTTTTTCTATTTTTTTGTGGAAAAAAAAGAAAATGTCATTTTAAATGATGTTTTCTTTTTTTTTTTTTGGACGATGCCATCGTGGAAAAAAAAAAGGAGTGACGTGGAAGAGAGAAAACGCCATTCAAAATGACGTTTTCCTTTTTTGCATTATTTTGATAAAAAAATTAGATTTTAAATTATTTATATAAATAATTTTTTTTTTATATTATTTAAGAAAAGAGCTCGCTTAAGTCATGGCCTTATTCGCTGGGGTTGATTTCCGTAGCATAAGGACTTGGACATTCCGGATTTCTTGAAGCCTTCAACGTCAAAAGAGATAAAAATGCGCCTTTCGTTTTACCACCCTATTTCCAAATTCAGTCTAGATGGTAAAACTCACAGGATCACCGGTGCGTGATTTTATCGCCGTAGGTTGTGATTTCTTTTGTTATTATTTCTAACGAGTGATCACACATTTAGAATTTTTTATAAATAAAACGAAAACATTTAGTTTTCCAATTTGACCGGTTTATGACTTTTTTGAATATACGGCAAACTGAGGAATCTTCCCCGTGACGAAAAGAGAGCACTGTGGTCTTCATTTTAATATATATATATATATATATATATATATATATATATATATATATATATATATATATATATATATATATATATATATGTTACATATGTGTGCATGCTGACGTATTTTTTTGAGGAAAAGTTGATTCGAGACTAAACAAATGAATTTTAAAGTAGTTAGAACATATTGGGATGGCTAGATCTAAAATATCATAAAAATTATAAATTTGAATTAATATAATCATCTAAATTAGTTTTTAAGTCCGCACATTGTGCGTGAATTTGTAGATTATATTCATATAATTGATTATATTTATAAAAAAAATTTAATAATATATCCATTCATATCTTTAATGTTCATAAAGATTTTAATAACATCAGTTAATGAATATAAATAAATTTTAATATTTTTATAAAAAAATTATGAATAACATGTCTATTTATATCTTTAATATTCATAACTGAAAATCTTAATAACACCGGTTAATGAATATAAATAATTTTTAATTTTATTTATTAAGAACAGAATATGTGCATTCATTGTTTTGAGATAGAAGAGTTCACGTGGTATGCATAGAAAAAATGAACTGCTTACGTAGACAGCTTCATTTGCAAACCAATCTTCTCTTATTTTATACTTTATAATATATATATTAGATGAGATTAATCTTTATACATATCCAACAAATCATTACAGTACCATCCTGAATGCCATTGGGAGAAAAAAAAAATTGTTTTTCCCAATAGGATTCGAGCCAGTCACTGTAATAATTCTCTGATTATTGATAAGATAGGTCTGAGCTAATCTCATCTAGATGATTGGAAAGCTTCAAACCCATGATTTATATACGATTTTGTGTCTAATCATCTACATAGGTTCTTGGGAGAATATTTGGATAGTTGGATCCAAAATTTTATTGGATTGGGCCAGTATGACCACCGTAGGTTGGATTAGACCTATGGTTACAAGTGTCTCAGACTAGTTCAATCTATAGTCCAATATTTTTATAATTATATTGATCTAACCCATAAATTTTATGAAATTTTGGATTTAACCATCCAAACAAACCTTTGGGATAAAATTAAAACTACATGCATACTCTTGTTGGAAGCCAAATAATCTTTGCAGCAATCATTAGCTATTATTGAATATCCAAGTGGTTGCCAGTATAGCAATTTTTCCATCCACGAAGTATGTTGCACATAGGCATATCGAGATAAATAATGAATAAAGTATTGCCAAGTCCCCAAGAAGGTGAAGCATAATTTAATTTGAAATCATGCAAGTGATAGCAGGGGAATGAAAAGGAGTTGCTTTAGGACCATTTAATTGGAGGTAATTTAGTATGAAAAAATAATTTTCATATCAGATTATCATATTTAGTATGAAAAAGAGAAGAAAAAGATGATAAAAAAATTGATGGAACTCATACTTATTTTACGGAGAGAAAAAATAAAATAAATATTATAGAGAGGATTGGTATTTGATAAAATTTTAAATTACGATAATCCACATTTGACAAAAATAATCCAAAAAAACTGCATATGTAATTATTGAATTTATTCTAATATCTTTTTAAATTTATTTAATAAAGAGCTTTTGTAAAAAAATTAAGATGAAGATAATATTACGTAAAGGGCTATATGATTATAGTCATTATATAAAAACTAATTGAAGATGACAATGCTGTCCTAGTATTAAAAAAGTATTTTATATTTATGAATATATTTATAAATTTGATCATATTTTTATGTAGATTTATCTCCAACCAAATGTAGTAATCTTTTTTCAATGTCATTTTTTGGAGTAATTTTTTCACTAATAAAATATAATAAAAATTATTTTCCTCCATAATTATTTTTCTAGATAAATGATTCTCTAAAATTATCAGATTATCCTGTAATTTGACATACTTCAACCAAACGGATCCGTAGTGAACTAGCTAATAGACCTGGTGAAGATTTTATCCGAACTCTCGAACATGTGTCCCATCAAAATGTATACCAAGCTCTTATGCGTAGCACAAAATAATCCATTGATATTTGCTTCTCGTTGACATTTAAAAATAAACAAGAAAAATAACATTTGTATGGTGGTATTTTAAGTATTAAATTCGTTGTTAAATCTAAACAATCAAATCCTATATGTAGAAAAATAAACATCATCACAAATATTTCTATTCATTCAAGATTCTTCGATTATTTGGAGCCTGATTTCTAATTTATCTGTTTCTTAAGAGGTTTGGTTGATCAAATCTTGTATCTCTTGGTGTTGATTAAACTAGGGCTGTTCATTCGATTTTAACTAACCCAACACGATCTGACCCGATTCAATCTGAAAATCGAATAATAAAAAAATAAAAATCAAAAACCGACCCAAATAAGAGAGGAACTAAAACCAAAATCAAACCAAGAATTTTGGTTCGATTCGATTTTTTATTTTTTTTTTTAATTTTTTATTTTTAATTATCAATTTTTGATATAATATATTCAAATAATTATTGTCGATTCATTGTTAGTTTGTTACATTATGTTTAATTAAATTCAGGATCTGTTGATTGATAATTTCTTATATTAAAAATCAATAATTGATAAGTAATAGTACATTAGTATTTGATAAATGATAGATCAATAATAATCAAAATATAACATATCAAAAATTATATTATCTACAATATAAACAAGCAATCAAGCATCATAATAAATTATAACAATAGACCAAATCTAAATATCCAATCATCCATCAATGTAACTAACAAGTTCTCAACTTAGTAAACAATATAAATTTAAATAATGACTTCGATTTTCGGTTCGATTTTTGGATTTTTTGATTTTTAACCAAATCGAATCGAAAATCAAAATTCTTGAAAATGAAAATTAAAAATTGAACTGAACTATATTCAATTTGATTTTGATTCAATTTTTTGATTTACTTCAGGTCGATTTTTGATCTGAAATCGAATTATAAATAGCCCTAGATTAAACCATGTCATCAAGAGAAAAATGGCTATTTATCAAGTTCTTGTCAATTATGTTAAGTCAGTAGGACTTTAGCACCTTGCCAAATTTATGTGTGTATCTTTTTTTAATTAATAATTATTAATTTCTCAGTTTTCTCTTGGGAGATTTTTTTTTTTTTTTTCAGGGACAAAGCAGTGCAAACTAATGGTAGGATTATTCTTCAATATGATCTAACTCGGACAAAGTTGGCAGTTTTTGTCCATTTTATATGTATATACCTTTTTTCCATTAATACATTCTTTTTTGCTCTAATTTTTTTTGCTTTGAAGAGGAGAAATAAAAAGAGTCACTACTACAATAAGGATCTATGGTAGTGGTTACTACAACAGTGGTTTCAAAAATTGCTGCTATAGAGCCAACGACAGTGGTTGGTAATAACTACTGCCTTAGTTTGGACTTATGACAGTAGTTGCCTCTAACCGCTATCGTAGGTCCAACCTACGGTAGCGGTTGTTAATAACTGCTATCATAGGTTAAATCTACGGCAGCAGTTCACAATAACTGCTGCTGTTGGTAGAATATAATTTTTTTTCTGAATAGGTGTAATTTTAAAATTTAAAGTTCAATTTCACTGTTTATTATTTAAATAATTATCATTAGAGTATCATCATAAAAAATCGTCTCTATCCGATAGCCCTATCTATGTCGATCATTAAAATTCGATTTCAATGGTCGCGAACGACTGTATGATGATCTGATAGATAGTCTTAGTAATATTTCTAGTATGCTATCCAAATTTTATTTCAATCAGATATCATTAGCATGGGATGATTTCAACTATTAATTGAAAAATGAGTGATCAAAAGGCCAAACGACGTCCGATTAAGATGATTTTTTAGATAAATAATCGTAGCTACTACTTTAATCATCTATACTGTGATGATCATAAAATCCAAATTGCACATATATGAATAATCCACGTTAAGCAGATCTTACAAAAGTATAAGTATAATTACTTGAGGACTTTAAGAATAAGAATCAAGAGATATAGTTTTGAATCGTTCATATATGTGCATTAATTATTTTTACGATCACCACTATACAAACGATCAAAATAGTAGCAAACGTCATTTATCTAATTGGACGTCTTATAATCGAATGCCGTTTGACCTTTTGATCGCTCATTTTTTATTTAACGATCTAAATCATTTCATATTAAATTGATCATGATAATAATATCCGATAGGAATAAAATTTTGATAGTGTGCTACAAATATCACCGAAAATATCATTGTAAGTTTTTAGATCCATCAGTGGTCTCTCTCTATAAGATTATCATGCGGTCATTCGTGATTGTCGAAATCAAATTTTATCGATCGACATACGTAGGGTTATCGGATCGAGACGATCTTTTGTGACGATACTCTAACGATAATTATTTAGATAATGAACGATAAATATGGACTTTAAATTTTAAAATTATACCATATTTATGAAAAAAATTATATTCTACCAACGACAGTGGTTATTGCAAACCGCTGCCGTAGAGTAGCGATCAAGGGCAACCATTGCTGTAGTTGGACCTACTGCAGCAGTCAAGGGCAACCATTATCGTAGGTCCAACCTACGGCAGTGGTCAATGGCAACCGCTGCTGCAGGTTCAACAATGGTTGATTTTGATAGTCCAATATCGGCTGTGAAAATAATAAATGAATGATATATAAAGGCTTAAGTTGTCAACCATGAATAGCATGGGGTTGAGCATTTTGTCGTAGGCCCTATCGCCGCGGGCCTCGCCCGTCGCTGCCACCCCACCGTCGCCACCACTACGCCCTTCGACCGTCACCGCCACCAATCACCATCATGGGCCCCCACCTACCACCGTCGCCTGCCATTGCCGCCCCCTCCCACTGGCCGTCGATCACCGACAGGCAGCCAGTCGATAATTGTCCGACCCCCGACTGACCATTTTGACCAATTAAAGGCTATGACAGCGATTTGCCAACCGCTGCCATAGATCCTACGGTAGTGGTTGACACAACTGTTGCCGTAGATAAGGCTATGACAGCGATTTGGCAACTGTTGCCATAGCTTAAAAAAATCGCTATCACAGGTTATCTATGGTAGCGGTTGACATAACCACTGCCATAGCTACATGTTGATTGGTTAAAGACTATGCAAACGGTTTGTGAACTGCTGTCGTAGCTTAAAAAACCGCTGCTATAGGTTATCTATGGTAGCGATTGGCATAACTGCTGCAATAGGTGAAAAAATCACTGCCGTAGGCTATGGCGACAGCCACAATGACAGTATTTAGACAATCGCTACCATAGGCTACGGCAACAGCAGCAGTTTTAAACTGCTGCCATAGGCTTTTTTTATAGTAGTGAGTTTGCTTTTAAGTTTACAGCAGAATATTTTAATTTGATGTCAGTTAATTAGCATCATTTTCGATTCTTTGCAAGGAACACCAGAGAGTTAATTCGCAAGTACAAGATAGACCTATCAACGGATCGGGCTCGGGTCGAAATCTGATATTTCGATCCGGACCTGATCTTAGTTATCGATACCGAATCCCAACCCGAATTCGAATACCCGATGGGTCTGGCCTTGAAATACCAGACCTGGACCTTAATGGATCTCGGGTATCTAGACTCGGTTTCGAGATTCAGTTCTCGACGGGAGGCAGCGGTGGAGAGGGAGAGGCAGCCTGGATGGCGGTGGAGATGATGCGAGATAGAGGGAGGGAGCATGGAGCGGTAGAGCCGCAGAAGGCAGCGGTGGAGGGGAAGAGGCAGAGAGGAGATCAAATCTCGATGGAGAGGGAGAGGAAGTCGGGAGTTAGAGGAGGGAGGTGGGGGCTGTTATATACTTACTTGGCAGCTGGGGGCTGGCCGGCGCTGGAGATGGGGCAGTCGGAGGAGTCAGTGGAGCGATCGCCAAGATCTCTGGTGCACGATTTGCCCTCGAGGCTGAGATCAATGGTTTGCTTCCTCTTCGGCTTCGATCCACAGCGAGCAGGCCGAGCTTCAGCTCCATCTCCCCATAATCTAGCCTCAAAAATTTTGACTCCGTCGAGCTCTCCCATGTCCGTCGACATCTCTACCACCGTCGATGGGTGAAGGTTTTCATCTCCAATCTCTAGAGTGGGTTAGGGTCTTTTCTTCCTTCCTTTCTTCCGATCTATATGACTGTGTCTTCCTCTCCCTCCCTTTGCCCTGGTTCTTCCTTTCCCTTACAGATGGATAGATGAGGACGAATGGAAAATGGGGTGACGACCTGGGAGATGGCAACAAGTGGGGCAGAAGAAGGGAAAGGGAGCAGAAGCAGATAGGAGGAGCGTGCGCCTAGGAGAATCTGGACTGGCATTTAATTTGCCTAGTGGGCCGCCTGCGAGCAGATTTTGCAGCGGAGAGGGAGAAGCAGGATGCCCGGAGCGAGAGAGGAGGGGAGGGAGAGGTGCCGTTAAGGAGAGAGAGACAGAGAGAGGGAGATTGAGAACAGAGAGAGGGTCTGGATATTAAATATTTTAATATATATATATATATAATATTATTATACTATATTATTTGGGTCTCGAGTCTATCGGATCTGGATATTATATATCCAGACCCTACCCATTTACATTATGATTTATTGAGTTTGAATCTGGATCGAGGTAAATGGATTGATGCTAGTTTCAAATCCGGACCCATCGGGTAAATATCCATGGATTTTGGGTTTGGATCGGTCCGTTGACGGTTATAGTATAAGGATTTTGTCTCCATCCTCGAAAGAGTAGAAAATGTATCATATCATGTGCAGTTCAGGAAATGGCTCAAGATCCATCAAGCGCTCAATGAGAGCTACATCAAAGCACATCACGCTGATTGGATGAATCTCATGAGAGATATGTCGAGCAGTTTGAACCCCACCCCGACGTCCATACAGTGATAAGTTGACAGCATCACGGGGTCCAAATTCTTTGCATCAGTATAAAAAATAAATAAATAAATACATGATGAAGTAGATGATGCTTCTTAAGTCCAAAGCACGTTTAAAGCCAAAAAAATTTATCATAATGCGAGTAGAATCGATAAAATATAATTTGATCCATCAATTCGATCGGTATTCGATCCATCATAAATAAGTTTCGATTTAAATTAAATATGATTGGATAATAAACAGATCAACTCGTTTAATTTGTTTAATATTTAGATTAGATATCCAATCCATTTAATCCGTTTAATATTTAGATTGTATTGAGTTAGATAATATGTTTAATCTATTTAATCTATCCAACCTATTTAAAACCTATTTAATCTCTTTAAAACTTGTTTAATCCGTTTCTGATCTATTTAACTTGACTTGTTTATCCAATTTAATCCGTTTAAATTATTTAATCTAATTTAATTTATTTAATAAATAAGCGAAGTGGATCAGATTATTTGTTTAATAAATAGATCAGATTCAGATTTGAATTTTTGACTTGTTTAATAAACAGATCGAATTTGGATTGATGATTTTTTGATCCAATCTATATCCGATCCGATTAGATCCAATTTCTACCTCCAAGCACAAGGAGGATTTGGTTGATACATTCAAGTGAAGCACATTGTTGCATGTCTTTAAAAAATAAAAATAAAAAAAATATATATATTATAGTAAAATAGTTTTTCATTGAAAAATAAACTATAAATATCCATCTTTGTCTGTCATTTTAATTAGTATATTTCCTTCGCTTCAGCTTTTGCTATAAAAAAAAAAAAAAACATGATAGTGAATTAAATAATATTTATCTAATTAATTTTTATATAAATATATTAAATTTAAATATAAATTTGTATCCTGATCAGGTTATAGCCACATCAATATTGATAATGAATTTTGTATCCTATTATTCGCAGTACAGAATCGAGAGACCGACGGCATCATATATATATATATATATATATATATATAAAATAATATTTTATGAAAAAATATTACAGTGTTGCACAATGTAATATAATAATTTAAAAAATTTAAATAAATATTATTTTATTATTTTAATATTATATATTTTAATTTAATTAGATTTTAAAAAAAAATTTTCGTGTACATCCGGCGCTGCACAATGCCTGAGTCTCCGACTAGTTTTTACTTATAACCCACGGATTTCGAGTCTCTTTGGTCAGACAAACCGGCGACCAACTGGGGTTCACTTCCCTCCCAGTTCCATTAAAAAAAAAAACAAAAAAAAAAAGACAAGCCCGCTGATAGCAAAGAGAAAAGGAAACCGGCGAACCAAATGGCGATGCTGTGCCAGCCCCTTTCGCGCCCGAAGGCCGGCGAGGTTTTCCGGCCGTTCCTCTCATCCTCGAAAGCATTATCCGGTCGAATTTGTGCCACCGGTCAGTACTTCCGGTATCTCTTAGCCTAATTCCGGTTTAGACAGGATTTTTGCAAAAATCTTGATATATTTTATATCCAGATTACTTCGTGATTTCGTTCTTTGATGAAATAAAATGGACGCTAGATTCTTACGCGGGGATTATTTCTAGTATCGTGTTCTTAGTTACAGATCCAGAGACTGATAGTGTTGCTTGCAATTTGGAGTTCAGGTTAGGGTTTTAAGATCAGGGTTTATGGATTTAGGGTTTTAGAATTTTGGTTCCGTTGAATCTAAAAGCGGTATTAGTGATGGTCCTTTGAGGACTCTTGTTTATTTAACGTGGATTAATCGTTAATTTCATGGTAAACTGTTCACAGAAGATTACGACTTACATCCCTTTCAAAGATTTCTATATTTCTTTTTAAAAAAAAAAAATTTGTGTGGAGCAGTTGTGGTTTGGAGCTCCTTGCTAGTATATGGGAGATGTAGGCATGGATCTTGATCTTGACCATATTTCCCTGGCACTTCAGAAATTCTTGGGTAATTATCTTGCTGGTTGAGACATCCATCTAATAAAAGATTTGAAGACTCAACTGATGACATTACCTTTCTGCTGTTACTTAAAACAAATGATACAACGTCGTCGTCTATATGTGATTTCAGCAAGTTTATTAAGAAGTATTCTGCCAGGATTTCTCCCTTAAAGAAGGAATGGAACAATTTTAAAGGCACGACGAGCGTGAGAAGCTGGGCATATGAAGTACATCTCTGTGATGCACAATAAAAATGTAGTATGGTGGCAGTACGCAGAACCGTATGCTGGTGAGTGACATGCGGATATAACAATCCTACTATGCTTCAGCTTGCCTTGCCTGGATCTATTGATGACCATAAGCGCTGTGATATCCTGTACACTTGGTTTCCGGTACATTTGGTATTTATTTGCATTGTTCTAGGACTGCAGATTGCAGAAAGGCGGAGTATCTGATGAGAAATTGTTGTCAGAAAAATAGCATATAGATTGAATTGCTCCTTTTTTTCTGGTTTTCATTTTCAAGTATTATTAAGTTGGAGCATGTAAATTAGAGTTTTCATGATAATATGGCTGATGTTTTATTTATTACTGTATAAGTACTGGGTATATGCTTGCAATAGTTGTAAGATTTCGATGATGCATAGTTTTATTTCTGCGGTCTTTTTATCTCCTTATTGGAGTTTAGGTATATGACTTAATCACTAATATTTGATTATAAGGTTTTTAAATCATTTTTGCAGGGGCAAGATCCTGTAAGCGGTTTGGTTTGTTTACAAGTTCGTATGGTCATTTTCTATTTTATTATGCATGTAAATCCCTGTTCTGCCAAACTCTCTTTCTGCGGGTGCTGCATGTTTACATGGATTTTACTATTCTATGATACCAGATGATTAGAAGACAAGCATGCTCGTCCAATGCAGCATGCATGGCTACGTTTGTTTCATTTTGCCATTTTATGTTGCATATTCACTAGGTTTAAAATTTATTGCAAGTCAAGGCTGTCTCCTCAAGCATTTTGCTAATATCCGAACTTCTTTAAAACCAGAACAATGGGTGTTTCTCCCATCAAGAAAAGAAAAGAGGGCACTGTTTTTGATGAAACTTCATGTTCCACTTTGGAAAAGTCAAAGCTTGTCAAGTTGCAAATTTTCATGTCCTATAGCAGATGGTCTCCAAAAGGCTAGGTCAGGAGCTAGAGATGGGAAAATATCAGGACTATGCCATATGGTCATGGAATGCATATCCAATCATCAGGTATGATGGTGAGTCCCCATATTCTATTTTACTCCTATAGTTACAACTTCATAATCTGAACTTTGAGCCAAAAATGCATGAGGGGATACAAACTCAAGGCACTCGTGCAAGAGTTAAATTAATATTCACATGTAAATTATGCGAAATATTGACTTTCAATAAGAAAATGAATGACCATATGCAAAAGTTTAGTGTTTCAGTCAATGCATTTTCACAATATTCAAGGATTCTTAGTTTTATGATATACAACAAGTTCATGAAAAAGTAATTCATTTTGATTCAATTTTTTTTGCTAGTGGTGACAATCTAAAACAAAAAGTTTGATGATTGATGGGTTATGTTGAAGTGTCCAAAAAAAATTGTTGCTTAGGCTTGTAATCTAAACTGCCCAGTTAACTGTCTGCTAAGGTGTTATTGCCTTGTAGACCAGAAAAAGGATCACATTTTTTTTGGTATTAAAAGCATTTGAAGCGTCAAATCAGATTCTTGTGAATTTGGTTGCTTGGTGTTGCAAGATTATCAGCTCAACATATCTTTTGTAAGATTGTTTTAGTGAAAGGAAGGACCTACAGAGACTTGACCCTAGATTAATTTTTTACATGCCATTGCCGGTTAGACAAAATCATTCATTTAATCATTTATATGGAGATGAAAAAACTATTATGTTCGTGCTATGCTAGTTTTGTTTATCCATTTTATTCTTTTTTTTGTGTCATACCAGGTCATATTGGTACTATTGATTTGTAATTGTAAGCATTTCATCATTATGTCCAGCATTTTTTGAACAATTCTCTTTTATATCAAGTGTTTTATTTTTATTTTTATTTACAATAGTTCCCCTGTCTGATAATTAGGTTCTGCTATTTGACTTAAATTCACTTCTGCAGAAGGTGATGCCATACGACTTGTCAAAAGCAGTTGTTCTTGCAAATTCATTGATGCTCGTTCTGCCTCTCAGAGTCTTGGCAGAAACATGTGAGGCGGCGCGTAATCCCTTTACTGAGATGCCTCTACTTTTTGCTATAGCCCTTATAGGGGCTGCTGTGGGGGGTAAGAGACAATACTAATATTATTTCTTGGACATGGACTTGTACTGCTAAGGAATCTCATAATACTTTCGCTTCTGATTGTTCCATTCTCTTTTATTGATTACTGGTTTGAGAAGTTTCTTATGCAGATCTATTCATCTCTAAACATAAAGAGATAGCTTCTCAGACTTTAAATTCATTATCTATAGGAGCATATTTTTCAAATACTCAAGGATATTTTCTTTTCCTTCATGAACTCAAGTTAAATTTCATGCTATTTCTGTCTATTTTATGGTTGCACTAATGTTAATCACTGTATATTGATTATAACCATCATAAACTGCCTGCAAACTTTCCCTTACTAATTTAGGATCAGCTGTGCAAATCCTTCTCTGTCAGTTGTCCCTATCAAGAGCCAAATTCTTTATCAGAGCATGCCTTTTCAAATTGTTCCTTGCAACTTCTGTCCTGATCCATTTAGGTCCTCACTTGATAAAAATATGAGTGAACCTCATATTTTCTTCATGGAACATCAATCAATTCTTCATTGCCCTATCACTATATACACTAGTAATAAATTGGAACCTTTTGGCTGCTTCAAAATAAGTTTCATGAGGATGGCATATGCATCGGTTGCATAAGACTAGTTTTATATGTTTGTCTTGTAAATAGAAAGCCCATATTAGTTGGTATGTAACTCAAACAATTGAGAAACTAATTTTGCCCTTGATTAATTGTTGTAACATGCCAAATAGTTGGGACAGAATCTCGTGGTTATGGAGTCAATGTCATGCTTATGGTACAAATTGGCAGAAGTCTATTTTGGCTATCTCTTGACAAGTGTATGTTAAGTTGATTATAGCCCATCAAAATTGATCCTTTATGCAACTACTGTATTCTTCAAGCCTCTGTATTTTTCTGTAGCGTAATTGTTAGGAAAATCAGCTTAGTTTATTGCTCTTAGTTGTTTTAAATGGAATATTATGCTTTGTAGGATTGCTTGCACGACAGAGAAGAGGGGAACTGGAGCGCTTGAATGACCAGTTGCGCCAGATCAATGTAGCACTAAGAAGACAAGCAAAGATAGAATCTTATGCTCCCAGCTTGAGTTATACACCAGGTGGTAGAATCTCGGAATCTGAAGTCATTGTTGACCCCAGGAAGCAGCAACTGATCACAATTTTGAGAACCGGGAAAAATTTTCTGAGGAATCAAGATCTAGAGAAAGCATCTGTGGAGTTTAAGGCAGCTTTTGATCTTGCACGGAGTTTGGGAGATCACCTGGAGGAAAAGAAGGCTGCAAGAGGATTAGGTTTGATTCCTTTCTCATGTGGGCTGCTGTTGATGTTTGTAACTGTAGCAGGGACCATCTTGGTTCAAAATTAAGTGCTGTACTAGATGTAAGACTTTTTTTGATAATGTGAGTCTAAGGAGCATATGCTTATTCCTCTCACTTTTTTTTCCCCATGAAATTCAGGTGCATCCCTACAGAGACTAGGAAGATACAAGGAAGCTATAAAGTACTACTCCAAGGTTTTGGAGATATCCAGACAAGAAGGTGACGATTCTGGCAGTACAGAGGCTTATGGAGCAATAGCTGACTGCTATGCTGAGCTTGGAGAGCTGGAGAGAGCTGCAAAGTTCTATGACAAATATATTGGAAGGCTAGAAAGTGATTGATCGAGCTCAAGTGCGCCTTAGCTTTCGAGAATCATTCATATGACGCCAGTGGAAAATCTCTCTTTTTTGTTTGTTTTTTTTTTTGGTGTGTATGTGTTGGAATTGTCACCAGCATAGGCAGATATGTTGCGGTCTTTGAAGTCTAGGTAACTTACGGTTGCATTTCCATATTATGTACATATTTCCATGGTTCTAGATTTTCAGAATCTTTTCTATAAAATTATCTCCATGTTAAATGAAGTATATGACAGGATGGTCACTTTGTGTGCATTTCTTTCAAAAATTGTGCTGACATTACATGCCTTCATATAGTTTGTTTTTGATATGCGGAAAATATTTAGAAAATTAATTATTAAATATTTATCAGCAAGCACCACATGAGAATTAGAAAGGATAAATCTGCTTCAAGTACGAAGAAGATATCTCCATAATTTTGTAACAAGGTTTGTGTTTTTTTAAAAAAGCCGCTGTGACTTTGCCTAGAAGATTTGTGGAGGGGCTGGGGTTGTCCAAGCTGGTTGCTTGAAAATTTCATCACACTTGAGTATCATTTTTGGTAGTAGGCCGTCATGTGCGAAGGTTAATGTGGAAGGAACAAATCCCTCTACATCCAAGGCCCACATTTATTCATTTCAGATAATAATAATAATAATGATAATAATAAAACAACAGGAAGAATATTTGGAAGGAATATATATATATATATATATTGAATCGATGCTGGGGTTGAATTGGAACCTTTCAGCCTGAATTGTAGTTTGATTGCCAATTGCTTGGTCTTTTGTTTCGAGGCTCCAGTTATGCATACATGAAAAATTAATTGGACTCATTATTTTTGTAACCTTATATATATATACTGTTTTCTTAATGAGAAAAAATCGGTGCGTTTGGCGCCAGGGTCGGAATGCAAAGTGCGGTCTAAAATCTAAAATGGCCCAACCCTACCAATCATCTTTTAGGGGTTGGGTTGAACTCCGGAGTCCACACAGCGGCCCGATCCACCGATGAAAATCGTCCTACCACAAAAAGAAATAACACTTTTACCTGACTCTACTAATGAAGGGACCAGATGAGTTTAATAGAATTCTCAACGGCAGATCTAACGGAAGACTGAAGCCACTACGATTACCCTAAAGAGAAGGGCTTATATATACGGCGGGGTGCGAGGCCGGAGGGATAGAAGCGGCAGTGTCGTTATATTCCTCGCGGCTGTCCTTTACTCTCCAGCGTCGCCCGGCGTCGTCTTTGGGTATTACTCTCTCTTCCTGTTACTCTTCAATACTCCGACTTGGGTTCTTTGTTCTCCTTTTCTCGATTCGCAAGGAGATCTGTTGGATTTTATTTTCTGAAATTTTTTTGGGCTTTTGTGGCTTTTTCAGATCCGAAATCAAGGCGGAGGCATACGATCGGCTCCATGGCTCTGGTGAGTTCCTCGTATGGATAGGGTTGTTGCTTTAGTATCTTTCTTAATGATCTCAATTTTTTTTTCCTATTTGGTGGCGCTAGGGTTTTGGGGTTTAAAGATTTTTTTTTCCTTTTAAATATATATATTTTCTTCTCACAAAAAGGTACAAACAAAGAGAATAAGATGCTTAGGTTTTTTTTTCCCTTAATTCAGATTGTAGTACTTTTTTTTTATTGCATTTGTTTTATTATAATCATAATTATGTGCTTTCTTCGTTTCCTTTTGGTACGTTCGAATATGTTTCACATGGTCCAAAGTTCTTTAGCTTGACTGCGATCTACTGTTGGTTTTGCCTTTTTCTGGGCTTCCATATTTTCATGTTTTCTGCTAGGAGCTTGGCATTCTATTTTGTAATGGAAAACTGATCATTAGGGGTTTTGTTTAGGGCTTTAACGAAAGGATTTTTTGGTTCGACGGATTGTGTATGTGGTGCTGGATTCTTAGTTCTCTGTATCATTATTAGATTGGTCTTAAAGGCAATGTCTTCATATAGAAGCGTAGGGATCTCACTCTGCAACCATGACTAGTTGGATGGGAATCCTCATCCCCAGAAACTTTGTCTGGGGCACAGGTTAAATATAAGTCATCTGACGTTGCGTGCCAGTTTCTTTGAGCTTCTTTATTGTTAGAAAACAAATCATTCTGTTATCTTTTAGATAATGATTTTTGATATTATTTTGTTATCCTAGAGTTTGGCAATTGTTTTTCAAATTGCCATGTGATTGTTACCTCTTTTGGTTGATGCCAACCATGACAAGACTTTTGGCTGATTTCCTGAAGCTTAAAAGAAATTATTTACTGTTTAATAGATGGTCTCTTTGCCATATGAACATTGTCTATATTCAACAAGGCCCTGCCATCCCCCATTAGGTTTTAATTGCCTTCGCAGCTTCTTTTTGTGGGATGACACCTAGCAAGTGGTCTTGCGGCTTGGATAAACTTAGGGATCAGATGCAGGTTAGGTAGACCACCTTTTGAGGCTAGTTGGTATCAAGCTGGTTGCATTAGAGAGTTATATCCCTGCTACTTTCTTATTTTGGGTGGGTTAGTTTCAATGCTCAGAACATTTTGATGGTCTAATGCAGCGAATTGCCACACACTTATTTATGAGAAGTATGGTCATGTGCATTTTACATGGATAGGTTAATGAACCACAGCCTTGGGATTGGATCATTAAATGGTTCATTGAGTGTGAAAGCTACTTCACTTCCCTTTTTGGGTTCTCAAATACTAAATTTATGCTTTATGAGTTGATTAGTTTTTTTCTCTGCTGATCATTCACCATTTATGTTGAGATTTTTGGTGCAATTATTTTCCTAAAATCATTGCACCTTTTCACTGCCATGATAAATTTATATTATTCTATAGGTTGAATGGGAAATTGCACTTATGCTACATCAAATGTAATCATTTCTTCGATTTCCCTTCTTTATTTCCATGTCATCTTTCCAAATCTTTAGGCAGCTTTTGTGTGTCTGTGCGCATGTGCGTGTGCATACTTGCGTGCGTATTTGTCTCTTAGTTTTCAATACATTTATACATTTCACAAGTTGTCTATGTTAATGCTTGCTTTCCTTGTAAGTGGCATGTGAACTTTGATTGTTTGCATGCTGGGTTTCTCTCTTACATTCTTAATACTGCATTGTGGAAAATGTGGTAAAAGAATACACATCATATTTCTGCTTGGTTAAAACTTGGCTAATTGACACTTATTCTAGAATTGTCTTTGTTTTTGTGGATATGAATGTTTTACAGTTTCAAGTTTTCCTATTCAAATTTTGACTTCTAATTGCTTCTATAAAGGTGGCTTTGAGATTTTTTATTGTGTGTGGTTAGGTGTCAAGTTTTCTGGTACTTTGAGCCATTTCAACAAATTTAATGTTGTTATGCTCTGACTTTGGGAGAGGTAGAGGGAAGAACAATCAAGGGACATGAACATGTGCTTGGTGTTCGCTTTTTCAAAGCAACGTTGAATTGCTTCTATGCCACCATGTATAATGGGCTATGTAAATTGAATGTAAATTGAACATCTAATGGTAGGATACGAAATGGGCCCAAGCTGGATTTGATCTGGGTTTTGGGCCTGAACTTGAAGAGGTCTGGGCTGGG
Source organism: Elaeis guineensis (assembly GCF_000442705.2). Taxonomy (NCBI): domain Eukaryota; kingdom Viridiplantae; phylum Streptophyta; class Magnoliopsida; order Arecales; family Arecaceae; genus Elaeis; species Elaeis guineensis. The sequence continues at coordinate 93,619,976 of NC_025994.2, read as the reverse complement.
CTTTGGATTTTTGGCCTCAAGAGGGACATTTTTGGTTTGGGCTTGGAAGGTAGACTTGATGAGCTTTGGGCTGCGTTTGAACCCGCCTTGGCTCAGTTTGAACCCTAACTTTGACCCCTAAACTCAAATCATAATCTAACCTAAAACCCATAACATAATCCTAAGCCCAGGTTGGGCGCTTAACAATTTACCCTATACATTTTGTTCCGTAGTTCTGATCTCTTCCTACATTGTCCTCTTATCTCATTTCTTAAGCATAGTGGACAATGGGATGCCCAAGAGGCCCTTTTGTCTATTTCATCTCTCTCCTCCCCATTCTCTATGTGGGTAGAGGTGGAGGATGAGGAGGGGGAGTGGAGGTTGATGATCTCCTCTCTTTTTTTATCTATCTAATTACAACCAGAGGTCAAGGCAGAGTAGGAAGTGACTACGAGGAGGTGGGGATGGCGATGATGATTTGCAGCCTTTGACAAAGGAAGTATGCAACAACCTTGAGTTGTGCTTCTGTCCGACGTTGTATATACTTTTTGAGCTTAGGCCTGACTTGAAGCTTGAAAAAAAAAAGGGACCAAACATGAGCAAGGGGTGGGCCACACCTGCCCTGGATAGTTTCCAGTCCTTTCCATGGTAAATAGCTACTGATCATGGCCAGGCATGACTCTGATATTCCTAATTCAAACTGATATAGTTGTGCAGGGCTTCCTAAATTTAGGATATATGTTGCTTGATAATTATATCATGGGCTTCTATTTTGCATCACGTATTTAAGTTTTAAATAATGATACTTGTCTAAGATGACTTGTTGGATTTTGGATTCTTTCTTAAAAATCTTTAAATTATGATGAACAATGTGTGTTTTTTTATTGTATGTTCGACATTGCTATGGAATACAAGGGGGTTTAATTATGTTACATTTTGACTTTTGATCTTTAAACCATGACACTTTCTATGATCAGGCCATTACTGTTGGCTTGTAGATTATGATGGACAACATGAATTTTCTGTCATATTGGTGACAACTATTATGACACAAGAGGTTCAACTTTGCTGCATGATGTCAGAGTTTTAGGCCATGACATGAGACTTTAGTACTCATTTCTGTTGTATTATACCATGATTATTGTGGATCATGTAAATTAAGATGCTACATCATTGGCCATATTCAGTAATATCCAAGATGCCTAAAGCTCGAAGATCAAATAGTTCGGCTGCCTTCCTGCAGCAAATTTTGGCAGATGTATTGTTGCTTCCCTTTGCCAAAGCCTTTGACGCTTCCGACTTATTTGTAAGGAGAGAGTTAGGTTTTAATATGCCCGGGGAGGGGGGTGCGGATGTGGTGAAATGTCAGAAACAAATTGAAAATTGCAGGAAACTAGTGGAATGAGAAGTGGTGGTTGGATAAGAGTTGGGGGCCTGTATGCTTGGGTGTGGAGAGTGGTGAACTTGATGTTAGAGTTGGGATATCTGGAGGCATGAATGATGGTGAATTTCTAATTTGTTGATAAGGATCATCATAAGATATCAACTTCGGCAAATATATGTGGTGAAAGATGATTTACTTGGGAAATTTGTCAATTCCATTATTCCCCAATTCACCATTAACACCACCCCCTTCCAACACACACACACACACACACAAAAGGGGTATCCTGCTGGGAATGTGTCTATTTGTTTCCTAGAAATTCTTTGAATTTTGTTAGTTGGTAATAAAAGCTTGTTTGATATGTTAAACTTTTGACTGAGTAGTTTTGTATATTCAAAATGATGAGTTGATAACTGTGTAACAGATTTTGCATGCTGGCAACGCAAACAAGAATGCTTTCAAGGCACTAATTGCAGCTGAATACAGTGGGGTAAAGGTTGAACTGGTCAAGAATTTCGAAATCGGTGTTTCAAATAAAACTCCTGAGTTTCTTAAGATGAACCCTTTAGGGAAGGTATGCAGTAAATGTGCATTTAAATATCCTTAGGATAATGGTGGTGTAGCTGTTTTTTGATGGAGTAAAATGGTTTACCTTCATGCAGGTTCCTGTACTGGAGACACCTGATGGTCCCATTTTTGAGAGTAATGCAATAGCGCGCTATGGTATGGAAGGATCCTATACTGTCATGTTGTGTTTTTTATGAAAACTGATATGATGGTAATTATTTGTCTTTCTTTTCTCTCTAGTTACCCGCTTGAAGGCTGACAATCCTCTTTATGGTTCTTCACTTATCGAATATGTAAGTTTTCTATCTGCTACTATTTTAAAGTTATCATTATGCTTGGTTAGCTGTTAGGTTTGAAAATGTGCTTTCAGGCCCGAATTGAGCAATGGATTGACTTTGCATCGATGGAGATTGATGCAAATATTGCACGATGGTTATATCCAAGACTGGGATTCCTTCCATTTGCTGCTGTGGTTTGTTTTAAATCCTCGTATTTTGTCATCGTGTTCTATAACATATGTCTTTGCCCACTAACGCATTGACGTTGTACAGGCAGAAGAATCTGCAGTTTCTGCTTTGAAGAGATGTTTGGGTGCTCTAAACACCCATCTAGCCACAAATACTTATCTTGTTGGCCATTCTGTGACTTTGGCTGATATTATCATGACATGCAACCTGTATATTGGATTCATCCGAATCATGACCAAGAGTTTTACGTCAGAATTTCCTCATGTTGAAAGATACTTCTGGACTATGGTTAATCAACCAAATTTCCCAAAGATATTGGGGGAGGTAAAACAGGCAGATTCAGTTCCACCGGTTCAGTCACAGAAGAAGCCTGCACAACCTAAAGAGTCTAAGCCAAAGGAAGCTAAGAAAGAATCCAAGAAAGAGCCTGCAAAGCCTAAGGTACAGGAGACTGTCGAGGAAGAAGAGGCACCCAAGCCTAAAACAAAAAATCCTCTTGACCTGCTGCCACCTAGTAAGATGATATTAGATGAGTGGAAGAGGCTGTACTCGAATACAAAGACCAACTTCCGTGAGGTTGCCATTAAAGGTACTTCTTTTACTCTATATCTTTGCCTTGTGGTTTGGCACTGTATCCTCTCTCTCTCTCTCTCTCTCTCTCTCTCTCTCTCGCGCGTGCGCGCGCACACACACACACACTAACCTGCTCATTCGCGCTCTCAATCAATAACTAGTATTGCAATCACATGTGACTTCAGAAGGCAGACACAATAACACAGCTTGAGCAATGGCAAAAAATATTCGTAGATTTAAGTTGCAGCTGCCGAAAATGATTGACTAATTCAATAGCATGACATTCTGATGCTTGTATCAAGACTGTAATCTTTCATGATAGCATGTCTTTTTGCCATCAGAGGCAATTAACACCCCCTCCCTCTTGCCTTTTGCATGGCACATTTTTTGAGCAATCCAGTCTGATACATTGTTCATATAGATGCATTCTGATGGCATCACCTGTTGCGACTTGGGCATGGGGGCAGAGGACTGCTTATTTTTTGATAAAATCTAGATGACAGCTTATTTCTTTTCTTAAGCATGTTAGTTCTCCGTGTCAAAGGAGTGTCAATATATTTGTATCATCATATGGAGCCTGTGTACAAGTGGATTTGTGTCTGCTTTTCCTTGTAGGATCTCTCATGATGCATATAACATTGATTATATATTGCTTCTTATATTATTAATGTATTTGAAGCATGTTTTAAGCTCATTTAGCATGTTTTGATGTCTTGGTAAAGTAAATTGTTGTGTTTATTAAATTTAGGTGATGGCAAGAGACCTAATTTTTGTAGAGTGCATTTTTCCCCTTCATTATATGGAGGTTAGTGTTTTGGTGAAAGGAGCTGGGTATACTGGGTGGCCATCCAACTTATTTTCATTGGATTATTATATCACATATTGCTATCAGCTAACACTGTTGATTTCCTAGAAGATCTAATTTTTTTTAATCTGAATCTTTTTATTTTTGCATTTGGTAACAATTCAGTTAGGGCAATTGGTAATTATTTGGAATTGGAAAATAATCAGACTACTTTATCACAAAACCAGGAATATTTTGAATAAAGTTGCTATAACTTCCTTTTAATGGAAAAAGGTTGCAAGCACAAAAGGCAAGAATAAGCATTATAGCAACATATTGCTACTTCCCAGTTTCAACTAAACATAATTTTTTATACTTTTAATTCATTCAGTTTCACCTTTTTAATAGGTCATGAAAACCTTAACATTTTTTAGTAAATAATTTATGATCCATTTTTTTCTTCAGAATAGTTTTTAGAATAATTTAGCAATGAACAGAATCATTACTGTGACTGATATGCCTGATACATGGTTGGTGGTCTGTTAATTTGCAAAGTAGATGGGTTCTTATTGAGGGAGTGGGATCTGAGACAAGATTTGTGATGGTGTGAGATATAGAATAACAGTAAATGAGCTTCACACTGCTAAGAAACATTTGCTAATATGGCAACCAGGAGACATGTACTAATAATAATTCTAATATGATCCTTAATCGAATCCCATCTAACGAAGGTTTGTAGGGTTAGAGGGATATTTTGGGGAGGCACTGTGTGTTTGTACATGTATATTGTGTGTGTGTGTGTGTGTTTGTGTGTTCTACATGTCTAGATCGGACAATGTGACTCATATATTGATGATCCAAGCCATTAGATGTGTGTTATCTACTGTTTTTAAATTTTGCCAATACACAAAAAATTATATGATTTAGAGATTTTCTAGCTTATGCATCATGTGGTCAAAAAATTGGATTGTTCAACATGCAATGATATTTGTGATGTATATATTAGGGTCTTCCAATCACATGGTTTTTGGTGTATAGGCAATTTAGAAGTAGTAGGTTGCATTTAATGGTCAGGATTCTTGATGTAGAATCCCTATCGTCCGATCAAAACTCGATAGAATCCAAGTGGAGATCAACTCAAGTATGGCCAAATTTTCCATTCCTTCTATATATATGAGTAGCATTGTTTTTGCCTGAGATATCATGCTAATCTTTCGTGCTGTTTCAGGTTTCTGGGATATGTATGATCCAGAGGGCTACTCTTTATGGTTCTGCGAGTACAAATATAATGATGAGAACACAGTCTCGTTCGTGACCCTAAACAAGGTTAGTGGATTCCTGCAGCGTATGGACTTGGCGCGGAAATATGCGTTTGGCAAGATGCTTGTAATTGGCTCCGAGCCACCATACAAGGTCAAGGGACTTTGGCTCTTCCGAGGACAGGAGATCCCACAATTTGTGCTTGATGAGTGCTATGACATGGAGCTTTATGAGTGGACCAAGGTGGACATTACCGATGAAGCACAAAAAGAGCGGGTAAATGCAATGATTGAGGATCAGGAGCCCTTCGAGGGTGAAGCCTTGTTAGATGCCAAGTGCTTCAAGTAATCTCTGTTCGGCTTTCCATTGTTAGATCTTCTATTTTGCTCTTTTCATGCAGTAGCTGGTGCCTTCGTTCTGGTTATCGTATTAGTTGCTGGTTACAAGTTTTTCCATATTCGGGTCCTGCTTGATATTTGAGTTTTGCCACAAAGAAAAAAAAAAAAAAGAAAAAAAGAAAAAAGACTTAATTTGTTTGGGTGGATGTTTTTCCTCTTTTGAGGATCGTTAAATTGGGATCATGATGCCTATTATTTATGTCGACTCTGTAGGGAAAGAATACTTTTCATGTCGAGATATGCTAGTTTGTTGAAAGCTGTATGCTGATTGTATTATTTTAACAGGTTTCAGGTCTTTTGGTCCCCAGTAAAAAGCTTTTGCCCTCGTTCGTGATGGAAAGATTATCATTCAGGGGATAATCCTTGACATTTTAGAATCTACATTTCGGGCGTAGGAGAGCACCATGGGTACCAATTTGTGGCCCGTATAGATCTGTCTCTTGATTTAAATTTCCCTAGCTGGCGTTATACAACTGTCTTGATTTAGTTTAAGAGAAGGACGATAAAGACCCAACAGTGAAGAATGGGGAGTTACAATTACACGCACGCACTGTTTATTGGTACATGATATGAGAAAATACATTGGAAGACTTAAAATCAGGATTTATGGATTATTAGGGGAAAATTTCCTTGTTGCTGATCTCCTGGAGGGATCAAGGATAAATACCAGCTACAATTCAGAACCGCAAGCATTTGACTCTAGGGATGGCAACAATTTAGACAGGCCATTATCTTTACGTGCGTTATGGTTGCCTTGAGGTTTTAATTGACTCATAGGATAACAAGAGAATTCATATAGACAACAAAATAATTGTTAATTTGTATTATGCAAAAAAAAAAAAAAAAATAAATCAAATAACAAATAATAAAAAAATAAGTAGGGAGGAGAAGATTTAAGAGGCACGTAACATAAAGAGAGGATGAATAAGTGAAAACGGATTGCTATTGGCTGCTTTCACCTATCTCTTCTATTATGTATGGCAAGCTAGACCATCGTCACTTCATTCATTCATGGAACAACATTCATTCATGGAACAAAGGAGATAACCATTAGCATTGGGATCAATTACCACACCACCTTTATCATACATATGACATGATGCGAGAGTACATGGTTAACACACCTAAAGCACCTTCGTTTTACTTGTAGCTAATGCAACCATAACCCAACTTGCCTGGTATTAAACAACCATAACCTAACTTGCCTGATATTAAACAACTGAAGCTATCGACTCTTGGATAAGCCCGACTCTCACTCTTGCAAACACAATTTGCTCTAGCTTTCTTAGGGTAGGAGTTAGTTTTGGGGTTGACCAAAATCTATTTATATTACATAACCTCCTTTCTATTATTTATTATTATTTTTATTCATCTTTTTCGGCTGGAGCATTCCTATTCACCTTCTTTTTCTCGGTATCACCTCAATAAAAAGGTTGATGATTGGATGCTAAGATTACAATGTCAGAGGATTGCCAAAAACAAAAAGAAAAGCAGATTTTAATGCAGCAAATCTGATACTATAGAACAAAACTTGTTGCCATTAGGAGCTAGGCTATCGCAATAATGAGCCATCGCTTACACTAACATGGACATATCTAAGATCAACAAATGCTTAAAAATTCTTCTATTCAATCCTTGACCTTTTTGTTGCTGCATATCTTGTTTATATACATCTTCTCTTTGTTTCTCAAACCTTTAATAAATTATAGACAGCGTTAGAAAAGATCAAACATTTGATGATTCTATCATACATAATTGAGTTACAAAAACTACTGGATAGATATTTTACATCTAAACTATATTATTTCAAGTTATAAAATCTTTTAAAAAAAGAGTAATTCACATTTAATTTGACGATCGAAGATAAATCGAAAGCTAAGCAATCATAAATAAAATTTTTTTGAAAAAAAAGAGATATCTCCTACATTATCCATAATATACTAAAATATCAACATAATTTCATAGCCATTGGATCTCAATACTACACGAATAACATAAGCCAGATGAAAGTACTGGAAGACCTAGGATGGACAAGATAGTTAAAGTTTTAAATTGAGTCTAGATGGATTGGATGGATCAAATTAGACAAAGCTACCAAAAATTATTTTTTCATACCACTCAATTTTTTAACCTCAAAAAGAGGATTTGTAAAGTGAGATATATATCTAAGCCGAATTCAAAGTAAATTCTACCGTTGCCCACTCCCACCTTGCTTCCACAGTCGATCAAGTAAAATCAGGATTGAGTACATGATGGATCAAAGTAAGCTGCAACCCCTACCAAACTCTAGATAGCATAGGAGGATAAAGAAAGCGTTTTCATTTTATATCCAGCCAGCTCCTGAAAATATCAAAATCTGATAGTCTGAGCAAATTTGTTAACGTACAACATTACTTAATGCTCTTCTTCCAGTTTTTGGCAGAACTCATCAAGCACACGGACACACAGGGGGGCTAATTTTCATCAGCATCACTTCCACTTGGGCGGGTGTCAATATAGAACTCCGCGTCAAAACCATCTACTAGTTTACCCCTGCAAAATAAGGTCCCCGCAATTCATGTCTATACATACGATGTAACGATCAAATTTTAAACAACTACCTTTCCAAAACAAATTTGCCCTCCTTGTACTTTTGACTTCTATCATGCGCCAGCTCCTGAAAGGAACAAGGCAACACCACCAGTGAGTTGCGCCTGCAACTACAGGTTTCGATGCTATCGATCCTTGACAGCTTAACAGTCAGTATGGAGTATAAAAAAAAACATCCCATTCTTTTCATTAGATGCCTTAGTGATTTTGTATCTTTAGTAGCTTTGCAGTCAGTTCATTGGTTCTTCATAAACCATCGGTCACCCAAGAGGTTTGACATCAACTATAGATGCAACAAATGAGATCAAATAATGAAAATGTGCTCTTTTGATGATTGTTTTAGATTCAGGAAAGGAAGCTTACATATTTCCAGCCCACATTTTGCCCGCAGAAGCAACAGAATAAGTCAGCAACAGTGTGCATCCCAGAAAGCATCATTCTCTCCTCTTTATCTCCAACTGAGATATTTGCACTGGAAAATGTAAAACAGTTAAATAAGTTGAAGGATACAACAGATTCCCTAACAATAGAAAAATTCGTTCTCGAAGAACTCCCTCTGGAAATTGAAGGCTGTTTTGCATATAGCAACACAGAGGGAAGACCACATGCTCTTCCAATTAAGATGGTTTGAAAAAGAAATTGCACAATGTTAGTCTTGCATGGATGCTAAGGACAGGAGAATCCAGTTTAGCATGCATCTGATTGGAAAGGGGAAAGAAAAAGGTGATACAAGGACACAGAATTTAAACAAATTGTATAATACATATTCAATTTTTATATTTTATAGTAGAAATATTAAAATATATTTATTTGTTTAAGTGTTTCAACATGCATGCTCTTCATCCAAACTCTGATATTAGCGCAAGGATACAAGAAACATGACATTTCAGATAGCACCTATATCCATCAGCAAGATTTCAGAATAAGAAAAACCTACTTTCAATGCCATATGGTGGCTCAAGCTTCATGTTAGAAAGGCCAGCTCTCCACTGATCTCTAAAACCTACAACTAAGCAACTTGTTAAGTATATAAAATTCTAACACATCAAATTCGTCAATATGTATACAACAACAATTCCGTGAGGTGGATGTGAGCACATAATGCAGGACAGTGCTCAATTTCTGAGACAGTTTTGGAGCATGGCTTGCAACAATGATAATATATGGAGTATACTGCATGATAATTACATCAAGCATAACGACCAGGTGTTCAGCTTAAGCTAAATGACCTGAAATTTTTGGAAGAACATTACAGGGCTGAGGCAAGTAACTATGCAAAATGGTATAAACTGAAGATAAACCCTTCATGGGTTACAAGATGCTTAAGCAGGTTCTGCTTAGAAGCTTTTGAACTACTTCATATAGCAAAAGGGTCGGAAGGTGATCCTGACAAGAATGAGGTGTTTATCTATGGGAATGGTGAATAGATTAAATAGTCATCAGTTGAAAGAACCAGTCAGATTATGTGTAGCAATATCTCTTGCCTATGGATAAAAAAATGTTTAAAAGAAATTTCTGAAACAAGATTGACACTAGCAGAAATTTAAGAGAGAGGATGATAAAATTTTAACAAATAAAATGCGCAAGAAACTTACACACTGTTAAAAAGATATGCTTTTCCGCGACGGCAGTGAAAAGCCTGGCACAAATAGTAAACGAAACAAATTATCGACAAATCCAAATAAGATTAACTTTTAAATAGAAGATACCTATGCAGTAATTAAAAATGTGACAACCAAAAACAACCAACAAAAGATTGATATTTAAAGTTTTATTTCTTTACCATTAATCAGGGATGGGGGAAGTAATATGAACAATTAGAACAATTAATGACCAAAAAGAAGGGAATGAGTAATTCTGCTCGTGAACTTTAACAGTTTAATTGTTGAAGGAAACAATTCCAACCATTAAGGCATTTTACCTGCACCACAATTTTCATCATATATTCAGAAACCCATCCATCGAACTTACAATGATCAAGTCACGTACACAAAATTTAAGATCCACTCATAGTTTTGCATAATGTAGCTGGTTATGTAATGTACTTTTAATTTTATAAATGCTACACACATGCACGCACGCACGCACACACACATATATATATATACATATATAAACACACACACACACATATATATATATGTTCTTTAACTAAAAAGAAACATAAGGAGTTTTCAACCTTTTCAGTTTTTCTTTTTAGAGAGAAATTTTATAAGCTACAATCACCACCTTCTTAAAAAGAATCTAAAGTAGTTTGACAATGACGTTCTTTAAGGATTTCTTATATTTAACTCAATAATTGTATTTTTGGGAAAGGTTTTCTTTGGGATGAGTATCAATTTCATAAGGGGTTTCCTATTAAATATGTTCTTCTATGCTTCTCTAAGATCTGATGAGGCCTGACATAAAAATTTAATCTCATCATCTTTGTGTATCTAAAAAACATGATACAAGCTCTCGATTCTTCCATGAAATATAAAAGGTAAAGAAAAATGGACAATTCAATTTGACTTGTATGATAATGGTGAATTCTTTTTCATAATGTGCTGAAGATTTGAAAAGCAATTCAAGGTTTCTTAATGTGACAGGCTGCATTAACTTCTTTATACTTTCTCTTAAATTTTTGTTGTACCAAAAAGCTCAATGTTAACACCTAAATTGTGTCCAATCAATAAATAAGGGATCAGCCACTTACGGGGGCACTATGACAGGCACTAATTTTTTTATCGTAACTTGGCTCGAAGTTAAGGCCTAAAACAAGCATAATTGATGTATATAAGTGATCGGCCACTTATGAGGGTACTATAACAGGCATTAACCTTTTCACTGTAACTTGGCCCGAAATTAAGGCCTAAGACATGTGCAACTGTTGTACAAGTGATCAGGCAGTTATGATGCAAATTATGGTCAATGCCCATGTTCTAAGTGATCAGCAGTCACTCCTCATTGTAATTGAACTCAAATGGCATGAAACAAGCATAGCTAGTATAAGTGTCTGGTCAATTATTATGGCCAGCATTGTGGTCTTCAGACCTTCATTATTGGCCACTCTAACCACCTATACTTGAAATAGTTTTATCAAACAATGTCCAAACGATTATTTCCACTTGCTTCTAACAAGAAGTGAGGAGAATATCTTCTTCAGACAAATGCGCTCTCATAGTTTCTTTTTATAACACTCTTCAGAGAAGATTTGAAGGCGCCGCATCGAAAACAGTAGCATAAATAAAACCTTTGACTCCAATTACTATCATTCATGCATTTAATGATCACTATTCATATACGTGATGTCGCATCACATGCACTCCCACATGTGCAGTACAACTTAAACTAACGAGAGGATCTACATAAACCATGCATCGTCATCATTTTGTCACCCTCTTCTCCTCCTTCCACCATTTTACTCCTCTCCTTTCTTTTCTCCTCATTCTTTCTCCTTCCTTCATCTCCCTCTTTCTTTTATTTTCTTATTCTTGGCTTGCAATATACTATTTCCGTCGCACCGAAAGAATTCTATCTCTGAACATCTATCTGGTCAGCTGCGAACTGTGATCACTATACGGGACTTTGGGAATGAATCAAGGTTATGATCCATATGCAGATCCCTTTCTATCCCTATAAATTATTCACCAGGTACATCCATTCATCGCTCATGTCAAAACCACAGAAGTTTTTACAATAGGATGTTTCATGAATTTCAGTTATTTCCTGATAATTTACGAACAGTAAGCAAGATATACGTAATCTTCTTTGGTTATTAAAATTTGAGAAATAATAAATATTTCTAAATTTGTCAAATTTCTTAAGACCCAACTTTTCATGCACGCAATTTGCCCTGGTAATCAACAAAATTGAGTTCAGTTTTCTAATAATACTCCTTGAAAGCTGAAATTATCACCCAAGAGCCAGGCACGTTGATTCAAGGAAAAAAGAAATCTTCACTTCACCATATAGTCCCAAAAGATTGCCCGAAAACCTAACCCTTGTGGCATATAAGAATTCTTATACAAGCATGGGAATAGCGTCAGGAGACTAGCCACAAAGAGAAGGGCTGAGAAATTTGCCAGAGGAACAAGAAGGGAAGAAGCGAGGGAGAGAAAATGGGAAAGTAAAGGATGGAGGTGAGCGTCCAAAAAGCTAACGCGACGTCTACGTACCCGGGAGGCGACGTCTTGGGCGAGGGCCAAATGGGTGTGGCAAAACCGGCAGCGGTAGATCCTCCCGTCCAATTCCACCGTGAATACCCTCCCCATCCCTTCTTCTTCCTAAAGCTGTTCCAACCCCACGATCCCCCACCGGACCTGCAGATATTCGATGTATCTGATCCGATAAGATATGTATGATATCCGACGCAAGCCACGGGGATAATAAACGACGCCGGTCCGAGAGGCCCAGGCTTCTATCCGGAATAAGAGACCACATCCGTGGACCGCGGTTTCGGTTTAGCATAATATGGACACTTGCGCGTCATGTTGCTTTCGGTGGTCGGTTTCTCCTCAATTGTGAACTCACAGGGTAGTAGGGACAAGGTTGTGGATTTGATGGAGACCGGAGGATCATGATTTCCTGTAGAGGATCCAAAAAGTTAAACAGTCAAATAAATCTCTTCAATTTTCTCCTCCGGTGTCACAGTACAAGAGGGAAAATGTCAACTTCTTTTTCTTCTGCAAGCCAAATAAGGGTGATCTATGGGAAGATTTCTTGCCTTGTCAACATAATTCTTACAATCAACATGATCTTGCATACTAATGTATTGCGTAGCATCATGCGTTCAAGCACAAACTTAGGTTTCTGGAGTTATCAAAGGATCTTGTGCTCGGATGATGAGTTGCCGAAAAGATCTCCACATAGGCCTTTCGACTTTCATTTGGTTTTAATTGGAAGGTAGGTTCCATCAAGTCTCTTAACTGCTTAAACAAATCATATGACGATTGGTGATTTATCATAGTAACCTAGAGAAAATCTAGATCACTTTCTAGTAAACACTGCAGCATAGCAAATTTCTGCTTTTCCCCTGTAATGAATGACTCAACTTGGTGAGAGAACACAAGGAAACTAATCACAAACAAAGAGGGTTGATGATCAGCACAAGTTCCGCCAAGAACGGAAACTAACCGGCCAAGAGTAGCTACCACCTCATTAGGAAATAATCAAAGGCATCATGAATCTCAGAGCACAATTAGGGAGTAGATGCCAACGAATACACTTCGAAGGATCAGCTTTATCGAACAGAGAAACTTCATATCCGGATGTTTCTAATCCTGTGTGCGCCCGATAGCTTCTGATGGTTGCACATTGCTCAAGATTAGTTGACATTTCCATTGTTCCAAATTATTCACCTCCTACAGCCTGCCTCTCTGTTTTCCATTTTATTGTTGGTCATGTAAAGTCAATGAAAATTACGTAGGGTGAGAAACCGAAAGGCCATATCTCTACAACAAATGGAACAAAAATGGAACTATTATGAGAATCATAACCATAGAAAATAGCTGGGGTGTATTTATTTTATAGATCCAATGGTAAGAATCACTGCTGTTTGAGCCCCTGCAACAAAGCTCCTAGCACTCTCAATAATAAAAAGTTCAGATAGTTGGCCCGAATAAGGTGCTGCTTGTAGTCAGACATATCAGCAAGTGCATTGTGCCATAATTTGTATAAAACCTGAAGCAATGGAACTAGAAGTTTGGCATCTGGTTGTGCATCATGCTACATATATGTGAACGGTATCATAGCTTGCCCTACAAGCCTGCAGCCCCAGGAATGCTAACCCATTGCAGTTGCAGCTCCACTTCACCACTCTCCACATTTCTCAGCCTAAGAACAAGATCCTGGGTAATTCTGCCATCTTTCCACACAATGGAGCTGTCACCAGATAGGCAGTTATTCCTCGCAGGTCTCACAGTCGTGATTATTGTACCATTTGGAAGACCAGACAAATCCATCCTTACAGCCTCTAAAAATGACTGTATTCCAAACTCTGCATCACCCATTCTATCATCTCGGCTGAATGTGTCCTTGTCAAAGACTTCCTGCGAAAACATAAACAAAAGATGAGAACCTTACTACAACCACCTAAGTAAGATGACCTTATGTGATCCTCCAGATCAGCTCATCTTCCATCAGCACTCTGACAGCAACCGCTATTGTAAAGACATTAACTTTGATTAAAAATAGACAATATGAACAGCATCCATAATTCAGGATGAAATTTGTAAGACGCCATGTTCAATAGCATTTCCATGCACTATTATGTCTAGAATCGACAATCCAGGTTAGCAGGTATCAACTGTAAAACAAAACTCCAAACAATGAACCAATTAAAACGAACAATAAACAATAAAAATCTTGGAGAATGATGAAATCCCTTCTCCATTTTGAAGTGTAGAATGGTGATGGACTTTCATTCAGTGAAATCAGATTTTGTCAAGTTTTAATAATAACAAGGACTGATTTTGAAGAAGTCCTGGACAAAAAGCTGTGCATTTTGATTTATAGATACTTCATAGATACTTCAGGGTATTTTCCTGTATGAATTGAAGTTGGAGCATTGCCCAATACAGCCTTTCTAATATCTAATTTATAGAAATAATTATCTTAGTGGTCTTTACTTGGATGCTCTTGCTGTTAATATTTGAGAGGAGGCAGGTGTCAACTAGTTTAGTTGGTAAAGTTGCTGGAAGTTGTTACCAGTAACGTGGGTATTAGTCCTGCCTACACCAATTTAAAATCTATTACCTCAATAAAGTAGGAAAGCGCTTGAAACCTCCTCCTGTTCCCTCAAAAGAAAAGAATCAAAGAGTAGTTTCTCGGTGCAGAATGGATGATAGAAGATCAGCTACATACCAGAATATGCTTAAATATTGAAATTAGGAATGTAAACATGGAGGTTACTTATTACCTAATTAGTGGATCTAGTACAGAATATAGAAAGCAGAAATTGTTGAAATATAAATCACAATGAAGCTCGCATTGGCCTAAATGAATCCTAATGTGGTCATCTTCACCATCCTAGATATACAGAAGAAAGGAGAGAATGAATAAAGTATAACAAAATACATAATAGTATACTGAGAAGATAGGTTCTTCTAGAATGTTATGCGATTTTGCCATGTGCATCTGAGACAAGAGAATGCCCCTGATATCACTCATGATATTTTATGGATATGAGATGAGCAATGGAATTGGCCCAAGCATGAGTTTGCAACCTCGACTTGTCAGAATCGGAATTGGACACAGTATCAAAGATCTTTTAGAAACACATATTCCTCCGGGGGGTCAATTAGGATGTGGGCATAAGGATCTTTATGACACAATCAATAATTCGATTTATTTTCAATTAGGTCTTGCTCTAGCCTCTTTAGGGGTTATTACTTCCTCAGTAGCTCAACACATGTACTCTTTATCTGCTTATGCATTCATAGCACAAGTCTTTACTACTCAAGCTGCCTTATATACTCATCACCAATACATCGCAGGGTTCATCATGACAGGAGCCCTTGCTCATGAAGCTATATTCTTCATTAGAGATTACAATCCGGAACAAAATCAGGATAATGCATTAGCAAGAATGTTAGACTATAAAGAAGCTATCAAATCTCATTTAAGTTAGGCCAGCCTGTTTCTCGGGTTCCATACCTTGGGCCTTTATGTTCATAACAACGTCATGCTTGCTTTTGGTACTCCGGAAAAACAAATCTTGATTACAATAGTGCATTTGCACTGGTGACCTCTTCTCATATTCATGCATCAGCTAGCATCTCCTTGACCCATTATTTTGACTTCAAACCTAGGCCATATTCTAAAGCTCACATCACCTAATTTACTCTTGGAATCCCATTAATCCGATAAATGGATTTATGTTCCTCACATGGTTAGTCCAACATTATAGTGGCAGAACTTGGTAAAGGTTATCCTTGATTGTTTGATGGGATGTTAAGGACAATATTTTAATAATTTGATTGCGAAAAAAATTCGGAGTAAGAATTCCCAATGCAATGATGAAGTTTTCATTCAATGTATGAGTAGATACACGAATGCGTCTATAGGTTATGTGCATATGGCATATGCACTCCTTTATATGTGTATACATTATAGGTTATGTGCATATGGCATATGCCCTCGTTTCTGCTTTGTCTTACTTATCCTGAGGTCAGCTGATACTTGGACAATGCCTTATGCAAACACTTGTTTACCTTTTAAATGTTATGATCCCCCTAGATATGCATGATATTACCAAAATCATGTCCGTGGACTAATTCCCCTTGATCACCACTGTTCTTCTCCTTTCACTGCAGGGTCATCTCTCCTCCTATCATTCCTCCAGATGCCTCTCCTCTTCCATAGTTTTCTGGCGTCAGCACTCCTAGGAAATAGTTGATTCATTTGAGGAGGTTATCTTGTATGGTTCACAGTATTGTCCATCATTCCTTTTATTAAGATCCCCACACTATGGTAGCTCCCCTTGGATATCATTACCCTCTTATGACCAAATTCTTCTAGCTAACTTACACTTCTATGTATATTGAAGCCTATTCTTCCTATTTTCAATATTTTTCCCGCTACTCAATGAAATCTAATACAGAAATAGTCACACTTTTGAGAAGTTGCTACTTACTAGCAGTCCTGAATGCTAGGATGTGACCAAGACATTGATGGTTCATGGAGGCAAGCAGATTTTTCTTTTTTATCTCCTAGTTAGAATAGAGTTACTTCATGCTGCTTTGGTGTTAAACTCACTTAAATGGTTTAATTGAACATGACAAAGATCAATTGGTAATTTGAGGCTTCACAGTAAAGCATAATGGAAATCACATAGGGCTTTTACTCCACTAGCTCAATGGCAATGGTGCAGCTGTTAATTTTGAGGTAATGGTTTGTTAATGGCCTTGCAACTAAATCAATAATTGCCCACATAAGGATCCTCCTGACAACATAAATATTCTCTAGACACTCTTATGTACTCCAAGTTGATCTACCATGTACTCCAACATGTTGATCTACCATCTTTGCTGAGCTACTTTTGCTTTCAATCAAGCCCCTATATTGCTGATTCAAGAAGTTTTGCCACCTCACTTCATGCAAGGTGATTGTGATCATGTTACGTTCATGAGCGTTATCCTTAAGCTACATAATGCTTATTTATTTGTAAACATATGACTAGGAATTTTCTAATACTTTCATTCATCTGAGAAGTTTATGATTGGCACTATGAAACTCAATCGTCTTCACTAGCTTTTGGGCCATCAAGATTTGTATCATCCTTGAAAAAACCTATCATTATTATAGCATGGATAAAATGTCAATCCTGCAAGATACCATAATTATGATGTGTACCATGATAGTAGGTCATGATTCAAGAATGGATATCAGTGCATCAACCTGCCATTGCATATTTTATGATGCATCAACTTGCAGCTATGCATATCTTCCATAGACAGCATAAAGACAATATGTAGCAATATAGGTCTTTCCAGATATCCTTGTTTCCTTTCACATAATCCTTTGGAGATATTGAAATTGATTTTCTTTTTCCCAATTTTTTTTCTTTTCAATATTTGAGCTAAAAGACATGCGGAAACAACAATAAAAGATTCGGATGTTTCAAAATCACACATTAAATCAAAACTCTGTATAGTGCCAATGTGCCATTAAAACTACCATATTTGATCACTTGTAGCATTATAAGCAAATGTCCAGAACTTCGTGGATTTCCGGTTAAAATATGGCAAATAATTTAATGTATGAAAATGTTCAAGTAGTTGAAATTATTTAAATCATAAGACATATAAATATCACGAGGGAAAAAATAGACATACGAGCCTAATTGTTTGAGTAGGGTCTGACACCGAAAGAGTTAAGTCTTCATTCCATTCAGGATTGACGTTCTTCTTTTTTACACTGGTCTTCAATTTCTGCACCATAACAAGGATAGATAAGAAGAGCAGACATAATTATGAAAGCCACCATTAGCTTTGCAGTGGCAATACAGAAATAATAAAATTTAAGCAGATTGTATAATGCTCTTTCCTTAAAACAAATTTGAAATGGGAAATGTAAGGATTTCTTAACTATAAAATGCTATCATTGAGCTAATATACAAAAACATATGGTACCTACATGAGAAGATAGTAATCATGTTTTAGTATTTAGTACAGTATATTACCATGAAGGAATGCTGCTTTCACATCAATGATTTGCTAATCTCCCAAATGAAGTCAAGGTATACCCAGGATAATGCCTTTAACTACTTGTTTGACTTTTACAGGAGGTGAAACCTTGTTTGAATTTTATTTCAAATAAATACTCCACATGAAAATGAATACTTGGCTCCAAGGTTTTATATATAGTGATGGGGGTTGTCCTGGTTTTTCCATAGAAGAAGATTCTGATCCCAACAATTGGGATGGTGCCCCAGCCAAACAATTAGGATGGTGGGACGCCGCACTGTCCCACCGGTATTTAAGACCTTGCTTGACTGTCACCAGCCAACTACTTGCATTAGCTTAAATTCCTTAACCGAAGAATACTACCTTAAAAATAAAATTCCTTTAAACTATGCCAGCATACAGATGACGTGCTTCATAGATTATAGTCTGCTTTCGCCTGAAACTTTTTGGGTCTGAAACACACTAATATTACTCAGAGAAACTGCATGATTACACGCACATCATATCCCAGTAACATAGCCATGCTACTAAATCCTGGAATTAAAAAATATGACGCTGTTAACAACATCACATGCTTTCAATGTGTTCATGACGGCCAATTGAAGAAGCATAAGATACTCTCTCTAAACTTTGAAGAATGTTGCACTAACATTAAGGAAAGCTGTTGCATGGGGCCATCAGGCAATCGGGAAAACAGAATTCTTGGTCGAAGAATCCGTTCGCTTTATTCCCTTACCTAGATTCAACAACGGATGAATGCAGTCCCCAATGCCGGTCCTACTCCTACCTGACAAATTTCCAGCAAAACGCGACCCATGCAAAATATGTTGTTCTCTATGAACCCTTCAATCTCATATCCATCTTCCATCAATAGAATCATGTATCAAAACAAGGGGAGCTAAAAACCAACGCTCTTAAAGAATCTAAATCAAAACCAAATGACCGAAATACGAAAAAATTAAAAAGAAAGTGGACAACAAAGAAAGGGTAAAGAAAAGAGAATGGAGGTAAAGGACCTGGCGGCCCATACGAAGGACGACGTAGGGATCGCTGCCCCTGGTGTCGCGGTAGGCGAGGTTCACCCCTCTCACCACGCGCACGCGGATCAGGCCCAAAAGATGCTCCATCTCTTTCGCTCCCCTTTCTTTTCCCTTCCCTCTCCCTCTCTCTTTCTTTTTTCTTCTCTCGGCGCTCAGCAGAAGGAAACGAAGAGAGAATGGAACAAATGAAGGATCGAAGCCAAAAGGAACTGGCCGGATGGCTTCTTATTTTTCCTTCTCCCTCGCTATTTTTGTCCGGGCAACGCGGAGCCCAGAACCTGTCGGGCCCGGTCAACACGAGCTGCTTCCGTTCCGGCCATCCTACGAATAAGAACGACTACGAGATTACAGGAGCGAGGATGTCAACGGACCGGGCCGACCGGACTAACGTTCGGCCGGCAAGAACACCCAATCTTTATTTCTTTTTATTTTTTAATAAAATAAATAAATAAATAAAGCAGAAAGATTATATGGTGGGATATAAATACATCCAAAAAAATTAAAAAATAAAATATTCAATATTTCAGCATGAGGTTTCAAAATGATGGAGTCCAAGGGTGTATTTGGTTACACTTTTTGATTTTTAATTTTTAAAAAATATCTTTTATTTTTTTGGATTTTTACTATTGAGTAAAAACAAACAGATAAAAAATATGTTTGGTAACTATGTTGCTATAAAGCAAAAAGCAATATTTGGGAATGGTAGGTGAAGAGCTCGATGAGAGAGAAGAATTTGGAAAGAAAGGGAGAAAGATGTTGGGAGGTGAAGAGCTCGATGAGGGAGAAGGATTCGGGCTCTTTACTTTTTGGTTTAGCATTTTAGATATGGGGAAGCAAAAAAAGCAGAAAAGCAAGTTTTGAAAAGCAAAAAATTTTTACTTTGCATATAAAATAATTATTTTAATTATTTTAATTTTTACTTTTTCCTTTTTCCTTTTTATGGTGTTACCAAACATTACTTTTAAATTTTTATTTTTTAAAAATCAAAAAATAAAAAAAATATTTTTTTAATGGCTAACCAAATGCATCCTAAATATTTTTGGCACCTACTTCTCTAAATAAAAAATCTTGGATTCAAACATGAGTACGTGATTGACCACTGTATTTAAAAACATGCATATCTTTTTGTTTTTTCTCTCAAAGTAAGATTTAGGAATTGATGATAGAATTAAGATACAAAAATATGTGGAGATACATAAATGTAATCTGTTGGGATAGATCATCGTCACTTGGTCGACTATCTTTTTTCCTCGCTTTCCAACCGATCAAGTCTACAACAATTGATTGTTTCTCATCTTTGCACCGATCGAATTACTGTGATTCAACCCGACTTGGATCAACGAGTCTTGTCTTAATTGGCATTCGACCGACTAAGATCGACGGAACTTAACCATCGACTAAAGGTGACGGATCTAATCAAGTCGGTATCTAACCGATTTAGTTCGACATGCAATTTATGATTAGCTGATGATATCCGGTATATAGTTGACTATTTTCTCAACACCATGCCGACTACTTAAATTCTATACATTCGAAAATCAATGATAGTTATCTGGCATGGACATTAACAGCATGCGAATGTGGAGTGCAATAGTCATCCACGAGTGGCCTATTACTCGATCTTAATGGTAGTTAATGAGATAACCATCCGCTAAATGTCATAACTCTCATTGTTGGAATTTCTAAGGTGCTAGTGTACATAGATTTCAAAATTTTTTCTAAATCTAAAATACAGCAAAAAATCAGATTAAAATAATTTTAATCTAAGCATGTATTCATCATATGAAAGTACCTACGGATCTAGTTCATATGCTGAAATTAATATAAACTGATTTTAGTATGAATAAAGAAAAGTCTGTGATCAATTCATATACCTAAATCGCTTTCCCTTTGCTTCAAATCTATAATAGGGGCTGAATCCAATTCAATCTCTGAATCTGGAGTTGAGCAGGTTCTAAATCAAAAGCATAAGCGTCTTGCCTCTATGGATATCCAAAGGATCGAGCTGGATAGGCTCTTCTTGATTTAATTTACTTGAACTCAAAGCCTGAATAGATTTAAACCAAGCCTGGATAGGGATCAACCCTTGAATCCTTTTGATCCTTCTTTCTTAATTCTTGAAGAAGCCAAAAATATTTTTTGATCCCTCAACTAATCAAGAAGAACTACTATCAAGAAGTGATTGTAACAAACTTCCAACAAACTTGAGAGAAAGAAGAAGAAATCAAAAGCCTTGGTGCCAACCCTTGACACCAAGAAAGAGGATGCCGCCCACCTCTCTCCTAGATCTAAGAGAGGATGCCAAAAGAGAGAGGGCATGAGCTAGAGAGAGGAAGAGGAGGGGAGGTGTTGGGCACAGTAAGGGTGGCGGCAAAAATGAGAGAATAAGTGATATGTAGAGAGGTAGGACTAAGGTCCTTTAAATAGACAACATAAAAAAATTTTAATCAAATTAGGATCTCTCCTTCTAATCATATTAGAAGTCCTAACTTAAAACCTCTTAGACCAATTAAAAGGGGTGCCACCCATCCTTAACCCATGCCCACATCCAATGCTAGGCATCCCATCATATGGGATCTAATTAAATGCTCTCAAATCAGCCCACATGATTTCATAAATTTACTTTTAGGGATTCTTGATCAAATCAAGATGAATAAAATCAAGAAACTCTTTTTTAATTTAATTCAAACCATAAATTAAGCATCCAACCATTAGAAGCTATTGAATCAAATTCAATTAAGTTCAAATTAAGTGTAGAAATTGGCTAAAGCTTATCATATAAGCAAACTAATCACAAGAGGAATTGGGTTCACTCGGGTGCTAGCAAGGTTAACAAGAACTCAATAGGATTTCTCTAAATCCATATAAATTGATGCTTCATAAGTCTAATTTTAACTAATCTAAGTCTTTTTCCTTTAATGTGTAACCCCATAGATTCAATTCTATCTGGTAATGAGACATATTATGATCTCTATCATAGATATCATTGAAATCTCTTTCAGTGGGTTGGAACAGTTTCACTCTTACTTGACAAAGATTATTGATTCAGAACGATCCTATTGAGCTCTCACAATCCACCATGACATCTAGCAATATGTAGTGATAATCCAGTAGAATCGAAATAGAACCTCTAGGTATAGTTAATGTATAATACAATCCCTCTATTGTGAGTCCTGACTAGATGGCAAGTCATGGATAAATCATCAAGCCTCCGTATCAGTCATATGATAGATTTGATCAGCTCAAGTTCAATAGTGATTTCAAATAAAAATTTTTTTCTATCAATCACACTGCTATGGCCATAGATTTATGGACTCAATTTCTTAAATCTCATAGGACTACTCTCTATCAAGGTCGATAGATCCCATCTAGATGTATATTTTGCTCCCACAGCTCAATCAATTAAAGCCAACATCCACTACAAAAACTTATAATTAAGTTAACACTTATGTGTAGTCAAACTACAGCAGTCTTACTGTGAACAACTGTGACACCGCAGATCAAAAGATCAGTTATACAACTACAGCATCGAGATGATCACTGACGATTGGATAGAAATCTATATGATCTCTCATATGATCACGCTCAGTACTAGTTGTTCTCTAATAACTATCTGCACTTATCGCTCAGTGTCTCTACACTGTATATTAGAGACTCATCTATCCCGAAGAAAATGGACCGTACGTCAGTCTATCTGGATGGATCATCTCTCCATGACTATTTTATGATCGAGAGCAATTTAGGAATCGATCATACATGCCTCTAATTTTTAAAAATTAAGAATATATATCATAACATCAATTTCAAAGATGATTTAAGAACATATAACACTTGAATAGAAAAAAAATTTATCCTTTATTAATAAAATCAATAGTTTAAGTATAAATTTATGTCATAAAATGAACAATATGTCAGCCAACAATTGACTTCTAGGACATACATCTAACAATCTTTCACTTGGACTAAAACTAATTGGCCATTAATCTAATCTCCATCTTCTCAAGGTGAGCTTTTATTTTAGGCTGGCTTAACTGCTTTGTCAGTGGGTCTGTCATGTTATCCGTGAAGTCTACTCTTCGTACCTCGACATATTACTTCTTGAGACAGTCACGTATGATATGGAACCGCCTCTTAATGTGTATAGATTTTTTATTAGATCAGGGTTCTGTAGCAAGTGCTATGGCTTCATTATTTTTGCAGTATAGTGATATGACATCTGATGTCATTGCATCAAGTTTCGTGGTAAACTTTTTGAATAAGAAGTCTTCTTTTGCAGCATGCGAAGCAACAACATACTCAGCCTCTATGATCGAATCTATGATGATGTTCTGCTTAAAACACTTCCAGCTGACTGCACCACCATTGTAAATGAACACATACCCTAATGTAGACTTTCTATCATCAGGATCTGACATGAAGTTCGAATCTGTATAACCCTCAATACACTGAGGGTGTTCTTCACAGCTATCCAATGCTGATCGTAAGTACGTAAGGATGTTCTTCACAGCTATCCAATACTGATCATCTGGATTCGACTGATATCCGCTTGTGACACTCACAACAAGGGCAATATCAGATTGAGTACATAGCATAGTGTACATAAGGCTCCATATTGCTGAAGCATAAGGGATCCTACTCGTACACTCCTCAGAAGTGGTAGGACACATCGTCTTAAAAAGTCAAATATCATATTTAAGGGGTAGTAAATTTTTTTTAGAGTTTTTCATGTTGAATCATTTCAGCACTTTTTTTATGTACAGCTTTTATATGACAGGCCAAGCATCCTTCTAAATCTATCTCTATAGATTTTTATCCCAAGGATATAGGATATTTTCTCTAGATTTTTCATAAAAAATTTTTTAGACAACCAAGCTTTGATCGAGGTCAGCATGAGAATATCATTCCCAATAAGGAGGATATCATAACATACAGTACGAGAAAGATAAGGATGCTCCCACTGACCCTTTTATAAATACCAAGTTCTTCTTCATTTTTTATGAAACTAAACAATTTGATCGCATTGAAATGAAGATTTCAGCTTCGAGAAGTCTGCTTTAGTCCATAGATGGACCTTTGCAGCTTGCAAACTCGATAATCACTATCACCGAATGTGAAACTCAAAGGCTGCTCCATATAGATATCTTCCTCAAGATATCAATTCAGAAAAATAGTTTTCATATCCATCTATAAGATTTCATAATCATAGTAAGCTGCAACAGTAAGTAATATGCGGATGGATTTTAGTAAGACTACAGGTAAAAAAAATATCATAATAGTCAATACTTTCACGCTGACTATAACCCTTCACCATCAGTCTTGTCTTATAGGTCTCTACCTTACCATCAGCACCTATTTTTTTTTTATAGATCCATTTACACCTAATAAAAATAATTCTCTCAGGTAGATCCACTAAGGTCCATACCTAGTTCGAGTACATTGAGTCAATTTCTAACTTCATTGCATCTAACTATTTTTCAAAATTGATGGTAGATATCACCTCATCAAAAGTACTAGGATCATCACCATGACACCCATCTCCTATAAGGAATACTTTCTCTATATCATCTTTTAGCATATCCATGTATCTTTCAGGAGGATGGAAGATTCTACCTGATCTACAAGATGGAGGAACATTAACTACTGGCCCATCATGGATGGATTTCTGAGGATTTATAGCTCGTTGCTCTTTAAAAATATTCTCGTCGAGCTTAACTAACCTCGCATTACCACCATCTTGGATAAACTATTTTTTTAAGAATGTGGTATTGTGACTCGCAATCACATTATGAGCATATAAAAAGTAAAAATAGGACCCCATTGATTTTTTGGGATATCTTATAAATCGAGTTATAACAGATCTATCCTCTAACTTGTCAGCTTTCTGTTTCTTGACATAGGCTGGATATCTTCAAGTGTTAAGGTAACTCAGACTCGACTTCTTACCATACTATATCACATATGGTGTGGTAAGAATAGATTTAGAAGGAATCCTATTTAAAATATTTATCATGGTAAGTAAGGCACGTCTTTAAGAAATAAGGATAAATCAGTGAAGCTCATCATGGATCGGATCATATCTAATAGGACCCTATTTTTTCTTTCGGATATCCAGTTGACTTGAGACATGTCGGGAGGAGTCCATTAAGAGACTATGCCGTTCTCCTTAAGATATCTCAGAAATTTAGTACTTAGGTATTTTCCTCCTCAATTAGATCGAAGAATTTTGATAGGTTTACCTATTTGCTTCTCTAACTCATACTTGAATTCTCTGAATCTTTCAAAGATTTCAGACTTGTATTTTATGAGAAACATATATCCGTACCATGACAGATCATCAGTAAAGATAATAAAATAGCTGTAACCATCCTTGACCTGCTCATCAAATGGGCCACACACGTTGGTGTGTACCAAGGCTAGTAACTCAGTGATTTTTTCTTCTTGTCCCACAAAGGGTAACCTAACTATTTTTTCTTGAAGACATGATTCACAGAATGAAATTGACTCAGATTTAACCAAGTCTAGGATTCCATCATTTTCCAATCTGTTTATCCTATCTTCTATAATATGACTAAGCCTATGCTGCCACAAGTGCTTATGGTTAAACCATCTCTGGATCTCTTTTAGCCTATGGCACTCACTACTTGCTTGTTTAGGTTCACATTAGCATCAATATGCAAGTGATAAAGACTGTCAATCAAAAGATTAGATACAACCAATTTATTTCATAAATAAATAAAATAATAATCTTTATTAAATTAAAAAATAAATCTATCCTGTGCTAGTATAGAGTCTGAAATCAAATTTTATCTAGCTACAGAAATAAAATAACAGTCTTTTAAATCTAATTTAAAGCTTGATGAAAATCGAAGATGGTAGGTTTCAATAGCTTCTGCAATAACTTTTGCTTCATTGTTGATCCGAAGGATCATGTCACCTTACCTCAACCTCTTACTTCTTATTAGATTCTACATTGAAGTATATAAATAAGTACTAGAACCAGAGTCCAATATCTAATTAAAAGTAGAAGAAATCACTAGATTAGATTCTATTATGAGCATACCTTCAGAAGGTTGTTCATCCTTTTTCATCTTTAGGCTCTCTAGAGAAGACGGATAGTTTCTCCTTCAATAACCATCGGAGTTGCAGTGGGAACACTTTTTTTTCTCCACAACTTTCTTCGGAGTGTCTTTCTTGGGTTTGCTCTCCTTCTTCTACTTCTTTGCAAGTTTATTCTTTTTCTTCCCTTAAGACTTGCTCTTGAAAGGTGTCTGCTCAACAATATGAACAGTGCTCCTTGAACTTTTCAAGGTACCATCAGTAGTGACGAGCATATTGACCAACTTGGATAAATTACAGTCTAATTTATTCATATGGTAGTTTATGATAAACTATCCAAATGAATCAATCAGAGATTGGAGGATCAAATCTACCTTTAAATCCCTTTACATAATAAGCTCGAGCTTCTCAAGCTCCTCAAGATCCTTGATCATTGTCATACAATGATCGTGGACTGACTATCCATCATGCATCTTTATATTGAATAACCGTTTAGATTCAAAATGTGCGGTCTGATTTTGCTCACCGTACAACTCTTATGTTGGGATGCGTAGGCGATTTCATGCATGTATTTCAAAATTTTTTCAAAAAAATTATAGCAAAAGATAACTAGATTAATCAAATTAATCTAATATGCATATGATCTAACCATCAAATCAACCTACTCTAGGATCTATGACATTATGTAGCATATAAAATCTGAAATAATCTGAAGATAAAATCAGCATGCATGCATATGAACAGTAGATCACATCTACTTTTAATTTGAGTTCAGAATTTCATACTTGATCACAGATCGAAGATCTTCACTACTGAGAGACATGATGGAGAGGATCCTTACTGGTTGCTCATAGCCGCACATGCGTCTAATCTCTACAAAAAATCTATTCGAAGCCCCGATCTGATCGATCTTCTCGAAAGTGCTAGCTCGCGCGAAGATCTTTTTCTTGACTGATCTGGATCATTTTTTCAAATCTTTAAAATTTTTTCAAAGATTGAAGATGGACTTCTAGAGGAGATGAAGAGATAAAAGAAAGATGGAGAAGAAAATAATTTTTTTCTAATTTTCTCCTCCCAAACTCTTAGAACCAAAAATCTAAAATTTAGATTTTTGCACACACCCCAAGAGAGAGGACCCTCCTCTCTATTTTTCATATCATGAACCATGTCCAAACTTCTACCACATGAAGAGCTCTCTTCTGATATCTTACACATATAAAAGAAACCACAAAAGCCCCTTTTATAGGCATGTAAGGAGATGGGGTGAAGAGTCCTAGTGATCCTGAACTTTTATAGGATTCTGCTTTCCTTCACAATTTCACATCCCAAAACATACCAAAAAAATATGAGATACCCTTTGTCATATTTTTTTATGGTAAATTGATTCTCTAACTAATTTTTTAAAAAAAATCTTCTCAAAATATCATATATATAAAGAGAAAAAAATTTATTGACGTGGAGAGATTGATCTGGATGAGAATAGATTTTCCTGATAAGGAATATTTTAAAATCCAATTTCAGAATCTTCCTTTTCTCAAAATCAAATCAGATTTGGATATGAGATAGATAAAGAAAAAAGCTCTTTGATGTAAAAAATATCTCATATAAAATAATTTTATATGGGGAGATATATGGCATGCAATCTGAGTTGGCGTAGGGAGAAGAGTCCTATTCCAACAAGGACTCTTAATTTTTTTATCTGAATCCAAACCAAATCATATTTGGCTTAGCCCAAATAAAATATATGAAATTCAATCTAATTAGATTTATAAATTTTTAATCAAATTTTAATTAAATTAAAAATTGATTGAACCAAAGTCCTGATCAAATTAGGGACAATTCTCTCTTAGCGATTAGATCATCTCATAACTTAATCGGACAAACTTAATTGAATCTAATTCAATTAAATTTTATTTAATCCTCTTTACTTAATCAAATTGAGCTAATCAGTAATCTAATTACTAATTAATTTTTTATTAATTCACTAACACTTAATGAATTAATTTATTATAACTTTTGCATAAGGTTAATCATCAATTGATTTGACGATTAAGCCCTTGAATGATTCTCAATCGTTGATTAGCCATATGATCAGTCAGAAATTTTTTTTGAGTGTGACTCTATAGATTCGAACCTAAATTGGTAGCACAGAAATACCTTTTTGAATTAATCGATGTAACCATCTAACAATGATGATCCGACGTCCGGATAGATCGAATGATGGTGAAGCAACATTCGAGAACCTATTGACATATGATATAATTCATCCTTTTGACCCTAATGCTCGAAGACGATCTAGGATTTAACTATCAATCCTAGATAAGTCATCCATATTATATTTCAATCTTTTTCAAATTCGTCACATAGATTAATCCATCACATGGATTATCCGAATCTAGATTTTGCTAAATTGAAATGCACTGATGCATATCTCCTACTAATTTGGAGGGGTCAATCCCATCTTGACTCGCACACCAACTTGACAAGTACTTGACTGTATCCAAAAATCTTTTATCACTGAATTAAAAACTCAATTAATTTGGCACTAAAGTACAGTGAGTTGCTTGTAAGCCACAATGGTGATCTCAGATCGGAGGGATACTTATACCCATATCCTTTGTGAGCTATCCTTAACAGTAGAGTGCTCCACAGTTAGTCACGTTCAGTGACGATGTACTCCTACATCTCACCTGCATGGCATATCAGTATCTTCATACTATTTGATTACGAGGATAACCAACGTATATGGCACACAACGACCTATACTTGATATCGCTATCGTCCTAGTAATAGCATATCGTTTGGTCTCAAATTAATTTAAGAACTACGTGATAAATCTTTTTTTATTGATCAAATTAGTCCTAAGAACTTCATCACAATATAAGAGTTCATTAAAAGATGTATCCTTGTGATGAAAATATCAAATTTTTATTATTTATCAATTCATATACATGCATAATTAGCACAATTGTCAAACGATTGGCTTTAGGATATAATTTCCAACAACTCCCACTTGGACTAAAGTCAATTAATATAGTATCACATATCCATCTTCGATTTATCGTCTCAGAACTCCTAGATACTGAGGCTTTAGTAAATGAGTTGGTCAAGTTCTCCTTTCCATCGATCTTCTAAAGTTCGACGTCATCTTCACAGATTTTTTTGAATAAGGTGGTAGCGATGTAGAATGCCTGATAAGCTAATGGGACTTCGGCTCCTTGGCATGAGCTATGGCTCCGATGCTGTACATTACAGTAGGACCATTATCAGAGGGTGCTACTCTTAGTTTGTCGGTGAGCCTGTACAATCACATAGCTTTCTTGCAAACATCGAATGTTGCAATATATTCTGCCTCGCAATTTGAATTTGACTATATTTTTCTGCTTGAAATTTTTCCAGCAGATTGCTCCATTATTTAGGATAAGAATGTATTCTGACACGTTCTTGCTATTATTATGTCCAACTGAAAACTGAAATCATACTCCACAAGTTTTAAGTCAGATTCTCCACAATCGAGTCACCGATCCTTAGTATTTTTTAAATACTTAAGGATGACATTCCAGTGATTCTCATCCAGATCTTGCAAGTATCAACTCACTATCATAGTGAGTATACCATATCTGATCTCATATATGGTATACATGATAGAATAAATTCTACTCATAAACATCCTATGTATGTTGGATTGAGAAAATCCGAGCAGCCTCTTAGATCTATCTCTATAGATCTTCATCCCTAAGATGAAGGATGCTTTTTCCAAGTCCTTTATCGAGAACAATAATACTAGCAAAATCTTTATTCCCTGTAATATAAAAAATATTATTCTCTATTAAAAAATTTTTATTCACATACAAAATAAGAAATATACTCATAAAACTATTAACCCATTTGTATTTACAAGATTCTTCTTCGTTCTCAATGAAACCATACGTTTTGATCATTTATCAAAATGCACGTTCCAACTTCAAAATATTTAACATTGCCTCAAGAAAAAATATCTCGTTATGGTTAATACCATAATGTTGACAATATCCTTAGGCAACCAAACGAGCTTTGTAGGTTTTCACCTTCTCGTCTGCGCTACTCTGATTCTATTGAAGATCCACTTACACTCTATGGACTTTATCCTTCGAGTGAATCAACGAATGTCCATACATCATTAACCTTCATGTACTCCATTTTGGATCTATGACTCCAAGCCATTAATCAGAGTCGAACCTTTGCATGGCATCCATGTAGGTGATCAAATCTTTGTTGTTCTCATCGAGTTCAACATGATTACATTCTGAAACTAGATACTGAAGTATCTATCCGACAGACGTGGTACTCTATCGGATCTCCTTAATAGTACCTCTACAATGGATTCTAGTTTTGATCTAATCAAATCTGATTCTATGGATTCATCAGATTGTGTCGATTTTTTTATCTATCGAACTTCATAAGTTCTACATTAAAGACATCAGTACCTTCATCAAGATATTTTTTTTCTAAAAGAAATATCGAATAACTCTTGTTCTTTAGCATGGTAGAAGTTATATCCCCTAGATTCTTTAGGATACCCTACAAAATAATACATATAGAAACAGGATCTAAGCTAATCGATCTGCAAATGCTCGACATAAACTAAACACTTCCAAATCCTAAGGTAAGAAAGTATCGGCTTATGTCTAGTCCATATCTCATATGGAGTCTTTATAATTGATTAATTCGAAATTCAGTTCAGAACATAAGAAGTAGTCTTAAGAGCATAATCTTAAATGAAGACTGGCAGACTTGTAAACCCCATCATGGATTGAACTATGTCTAGCAAAATTAATTTCAATAAGAGAGAATCCTATTCTCTTTCAGATATGTCAAAAAACTCACCGAAAGGGCATTCTCTTCTTTGATCTGACCGAAGAGTTTCAATGCTCTTCCCAGTTTGTTTCTCTATCTTGTTATAGAATTATTTGAATATTTTAAATAATTTAAATTTATGACAAACATGTTCGTAAATCCAATACATCAGTATGTATCAGATTCAGAATATCATTGGCTCGTTCATCTTTTCCAACAAAAAATGACTTGATCATCTTACTAAGGAGATATGATTGATAGGTTGACAATGATTCATAATTATTACCTCAAGAACTATCGTCTGTTGATCCTATTCTTGTTTAATGATTGAGCCTAAATTGCCAAAAGAGACATTTGTGACATTATCTCTTTAAGATTTATTTATTGTGTACATTACACTAACAGACTGTGACTATTCATAAATATCATTTCTCAGTTATCTACATAATTTTGAAATCATTCGTAATGATATCACAAAATCATTAGACAATAGTGACAATCACTAAAACGATATTCTTAGAATTAAAAATAAGTTCGACGATTCCTAAAATCAGGATTGAAATATAATTTCCATCTCCAACGTTCAGAAACCTCTTGCTATTTTTAATCTTTCTACTAATCTAAAATCATTGCAATAATTTGCATAGACTTTTAATATCCAATACCTAGGTAGTAGTGTCACAGATAGAGAAATCATAAGGTATTATCATATAAGTAACTTGTTCAGTAATTTTTTGCTGATTTCTCTTTCTTAGCCTGTTCGGATCAAGAGACTCTGCCAGACCAGATTAACCTTAGACTCTTTTGTCAGTTCGGACTCATTAGCCCAAGCAAGACTCTTTGCACCTTCTTTTCTTTTTTTTTTCTTAAAAAATTATTGTCACACTGAAGACACATCTTCAGAAGTACGAAAGAACTCCTTTAACATTTGAAGAATTTTCTCTTACTAAGCATCATTGAATTTACAACTAAATTCATATTCTTTGCTACTCTCAATAACACCATATGGTGATATGATCATTTGGCCATTTCTGATAAGTGTCTTTGATCGCATCATATGTGTTGGATGTGAGAACTTCAGATGTTGGATTCATAATCATATGTAGGATCTATTCATGCTTTAGAACTATTCGTAACTTTCAATACTAATTATCGAAGTTGGATCCTATAAATCAGTCACTGTCAAACAGTGAATGGAGCAATATATATCTAGCCATAATTGAAAGAAAAATACAAGACCTCTATGTTTATGAATTGATTAAGCCTAAAGATTTGGACTTTAGTCTAAAGGTTCTCTCATTATTTTATTCGAATTGGTAGCTTCTACCTCTAATTCGAATAATTATCTTGATTCTTTAGCGGGTACTAGAATCTACACAGACTGCATACAAGCCCAAAGATGGCTCGGTCAACCCATATACATCTATGGATAGGTTCTTAATCAATTATTTTTTCAAATAATTTTTAGTAATTAATTCTATCTCAGATTTTATTTCAGTAGGCGATGGACCTCCACTGAAAATTTTAGTTAGGTCAACCATTAACATGAACCTACTTAGTATTTCTAACTAATGAATGATCAGGTTCGAGGATGGCTCGATCAATCCAGCTATCCAGATAGTATAACAGAGTCATCATATGATAAATAATAATTTCATCATTCAGAGAGAACGCCAGATGGATGGTGCCTGTAATGTCAATCAGAAATAATAGACCTATTATCATTCACCTTAATGGGAGGCTATGATCTAGTTTTTTCATAACTAGCTCATTTTATGGACCTAATAATTTAAAAAATTTACGAATCAGTTTAGAGAAAAGATGAGAGAGATCAACCAGTGAACCACAATCCTTCCACTGACTTCACCAAGTCATTGAATCGGATTAAGGTCATGCTGGTTGAACTGGCACCTAGATCAGTCATACTGATCAATCTTAATGACATGGGTCAACTCGAATCATTTAGCAGTCTAATCAAGACATAATTCATCAAATTGGTCAGGTAAGTGAGATCGATGGGAGGGTCTGCTAAGCTTATCTTAGATACCATCGAAATGGCTAGGTAAGTCGCTCCCAATTAAAAATCTTCGATCAGAATGCCGAATTTATCTTAGACACCAATTAGTTAATTAGTTTCAATTTGACCAACCTAATGATTTGGATTCAACCACTGAGCCATAATCAAGATCTATTTGGTCTAATCAAAGATATAGACTTGACCATCTAAAACTATTGTATTGGTTCTAAAAAAATTCTGATTTAATCTAATTCAATATTTGGTTAGATTTAATTAATTTCTCTAATTAGTCTATTAACTCTTTGATTCTAATCTTAGGTCTAACCCAATTAAGAGGACCTAATTTGAGCTAACCCATGCCCCATATTTTATGTGAATGACATTAGATTTTTAATTCACAATTCTAGATCTAATCGATTCTACCCTTAATTCTCAATTAAGTTCAGCATCAACATGGGTTTAAGTTATGGTTTGAAACAATTTTAACTTTTTATTTTGTAAATAATTTATAATAAATATTATATAAAATTTTTTTATTCTGAAACTAGGTTGACTTAATCAACATTGAGTCGATTACACAGAGATCGGGTCGACTCAGTTTAAAACTAGAT
Source organism: Elaeis guineensis (assembly GCF_000442705.2). Taxonomy (NCBI): domain Eukaryota; kingdom Viridiplantae; phylum Streptophyta; class Magnoliopsida; order Arecales; family Arecaceae; genus Elaeis; species Elaeis guineensis. Next base: position 93,586,249 of record NC_025994.2, on the reverse strand, counting down.
CGGCTCTGTAATTTTATAAACACGATTCAAGGAGTTTCAAATCTAAAAAATCTTGCATAATAAAATCAATCATAGCATTTTTAGATCATATCTAAAATTTTTATGATTTGAAATTTTATTTTATCATGATTAAAATAATTTTAATCATACAGATTAGATGCCTTATTTTTCATACAACTTTGTATCACATACAACAAACCTAGAATTTCAAGATCTAGAATTTTACAGAAAAGTAAGTTCTTTCTTTCATATTCTTCTTCATGGGATGTAATCACATGGCACCCCTATACGTCATAAGAGCAGTCCATCGAATGAGAAGAGAGGGCCTTTAAATCCTTCTTGCTCCTATGATCGGACGGTCTGGTGATCAACTCAATCCAAGTACTAGCTAATCGGATCATCTAATCTAATCACATATCATATATGCTTGAATTTAGATCTAATCTAATTACATCAGATTTGATTACAATCTTAGATCACATCTAAATCAGATCATAAACATCACATGCGTAATATAAAATCAGATTTTATTGAAGATCAGCACAAACTAGAACAACTTTTTCTCTGTAAGGGGTAAATCCTACAGTAGAATAATGTTATGTCAGTTTGTGTGATCAACCATTAATTAAATTTAGATCCAAATATCACATATTAGATCTAAATAAAATTAAAATTTAGATTTAATATGTATATAAATCATATCATAACGAACCTAGGCTCTGATACCACTATTGGGATGCATAGGCGATTTCATGCATGTATTTCAAAATTTTTTTGAAAAAATTATAGCGAAAGATAATTAGATTAATCAAATTAATCTAACATGCATATGATCTAATCATCAAATCAACCTACTCTAGGATCTATGATATGTTATGTTGCATATAAAATCTGAAATAATCTGAAGATAAAATTAGCATGCATGCATGTGAGCAGTAGATCATATCTACTTCTAATTTGAGTTCAAAATTTCATATCTGATCATAGGTCAACGATCTCCACTGCTGAGAGATATGATGGAGAGGATCCTTGCTGGTTGCTCACAGTCCCACACGTATTCGGCCTCTATGTTGAAGCTCCGATCTGATCAGTCTTCTCGAGAGTGCTAGCTTGCATGAAGACCTTCTTCTTGGCTGATCTGGATCTTTTCTTCAAATCTTCAAAATTTTTTCAGAGATTGAAGATTGACTTCTGGAGGAGATGAAGAGGTGAAAGAAAGATGGAGAAAAAAATAATTTTTTTCTAATTTATTTCCACCTCCCAAACCCTTAGAACCAAAAACTTGAAATTCAGATTTTTGAGCACACCCCAAGAGAGAGGACCCTCCTCCCTATTTTTCATACCATGAACTATACCCAAACTTCTACCACATGAAGAGCTCTCTTCTGGTATCTTACATACACAAAAGAAACCACAAAAGTCCCTTTTATAGGCATGTAAGGAGGTGGGGTGAAGAGTCATAGTGATCCTGGACTCTTATAGGATTCTGCTTTCCTTCATAATTCCATATCCCAAAACATGCCAAAAAAATATGCGATGCCCATTTTCATATTTTTCACGATAAATCAGTTCTCTGACTGATCTCTCATGAAAAATTTTCTCAAAATGTCACACATATAAGGAGAAAAAAATTTTCTTTAATTGGGCCATCTTGAAGGTCTGATCTTTATTTGCAGCGATGTCTATTATATCCATCATCTATGATTCTTCACCCCGTTCTTGATGTTTAGATAGTGAAAAAAAATTGGAGGTGGACCCCACTACCAGAGCCTTCTCATCAGTAGGTCAGGATTTAGGTGGAGATCACTTAGCTGTTTTCTTAGGGATTATCCATGTGTCGGAAGAAGATCCAGTGACAGTAGGGCCAGTTGGTTTGCTATTTCCTTGTGAAGTGGGTGATTGCACTGGCACTCGGGTAGCACGAATCCAAGGACCAAATACTGGTTTGACATTTTTGGTAGGTCCACAACCACAGGCTTCCAATGGTAGTGCCAATTTTTCCATAAAGACAGCATATCTTTGGCTATTCTTCGTAAATGAATTATTGCCATTTCAGAGAATCATTAATCCTGACTTTAACCCCTAGATAGATGATCTTCGTAATATCAAGTAAGACACAGACCCTTGCAAAACCCATACGAGAGAAGATTTCTATCCAGTCATCCAAAAAGAAGGGGGTGCCAGCTGGTGAGGCAATGTTAAGCATTAATTATTTCTTTATCCCATAACTCAAGTGGAAGGTCTGATAGATGGAGCCAAACCCGTGCTTGGGTGACTGCATCCTGCCCTGGCTGAAATTTTGGATGCTAGCTCTTAGAGCTAAAAGCTGTCTAGCGAGTGACTATGGCCCTTGCTCCAAAATCCTTGTTTTAGCTTCCATTGATGGACAGTGGAAAACAAGAAGCCCTTCTGATAAAGAACAAACTTGGAAGTTCTCCCTCCAAATTCCATCTTAGCTTCATTTCCTTTTGAATAAACTCAATCGAAAATCCTTGCCCCAAAAATTTTCCAACCAGGGCATTTTGCTATTTAGCTCTAGATTTATGTATCAGATCATCTGAAATAGCTATTATCTTTGTGAATTTTTGCTCCAAAGTAGCAACTTCATCATCAGAGGCACGTGACATCTCCCATCGGAAGCGATGCAGTTCCTGGACCACTTGAGACTAGGATCGGACAACTTCTAGCGGTTTGCCCATCAACGATCGACGATTAGCGGTGGATGGACCATCTTTACCTTCTTTTCCTTGTGTTTCTGGACTCTTCGACGAATCCAGCGAAGAAGCCCTCACCGTTGACTGTCGATTTGCCTCCATTTTTAAGTATTCCTCTATCTTCCAGACCCTATCTACAGTGTTCGCTCACAACCATTTTTAAGTTCACGCAGACTTTGATCTCCCCTTCCCCTTAAACCTAACCTCCCCACTCTCTCTCTCTCCCATATGCATGCATACACACGCATGTAGGTCTACAAACAATCATATATGCAACCTGAAAGGAATTCATTGATGTCACAAATTGTACCAACTCTATCTCTCCCATATGCATGCATACACACGCATGTAGGTCTACAAACAGTCATATATGCAACCTGAAAGGAATTCATTGGTGTCACAAATTGTACCAAAAACAGGATATTAATTAGGTCAAGCCCTAGTCGCGTTATTGGACTAAAAAGGCCATCGATTCTATAATTCAAATATTGTCAAGGAATCACACGATACTTGGGTAGATTAAGACATCCCAAGATCCACGAGAATGCATCGGCAGGGTCTGGCTCTCTCCTCCTCATCTTCCATCTCTACTTAGCCGGTTCTCATAAGCTAGGTCTTAGCTTTGTAGGAGATGTGATCACTTATATAATAGATAAGCGCCCTCTATCCCATGCCAGATCCTAGTTTATACAGGGATGCGCGTGGATTCCGCAGGCTCTCACCTTCAATTAATTATGATTTATGTCCACAAAACGGCCCTTTGACTGTATATTCATGTTTGACCTAAAAACATAATGCAAAGTACCCGGACCGACAGCTCATAGCTGACATACCGGGACCCACATTCTCGGGGCCCATGTGTCAGTCAAAGGGTGCAGGCTTGGGTTTTTTTCGTACGAGTGCTAGGATTAAGTACCATTCCGCTGCAAATACAAGGATGAATGCGGCCATCTTCTACGTGTCAACCAAGGAGCCGTGCGCTGCCAACCGACGGCTGGTGCCAGCACACTCACCGATCCCCGCCCGAGGCAGCAGACAGGAACAAAGCAGGTCCGAGACTTTTATAGAGTCTACTGGAAAAGATGAATCACTGACTTCCATGGACGGCTCCCAAATAACAATAAAGTCTCTGTTTTGAATAGCATATAGAATTGCCTCTCTCCCTCTCTCTCTCTCTCTCTCTTTCCCTCACACCAAAAACACCCTCAGCCACACCCGTTCACTGAAACAAAGGTGTAGTATTGGGTCTTGGAAGGAGTTGGTGTATCAAACATTTTTGATCTCTTTTATCTCACACACGCCGGTGTGTCAGAAAAAGATGGAACACACAGCCAATGCAGATTGGAGACCGTGCGGAGGTAGTAATGATCATATAGATTCCTATATGTTGTTGGAGAGGCGGGAGGGGGATAGAGCCGGTGGGGTTGGGCCGAGAGATCCGGGGTTAAGAGTAGGTTAGGTTGGGCACGGGTGGAGGAGATTTGATTAGATTACAATAGATTAGGTTGGGCGAGGTGGATGCGGGTCCCAGTGGAGGGGTCTCGGCTCAGGTACGGTCGTGCCAGGGTTGGCAGAGGGCGTGGGCGGTCAATGCGGAGGCGAGAAGATTTGTTTAGGCGGAGGATGTCGCGGACGCGGGGCACAGCGCCCCGCAATTCGTGCGCTAACTCAGCCCCTCCTCCCCTTCCCTCTCGCCACCTCTCGCTCTTTATTTCTTTTTAATATTTATTATTATTATTATAATTATTATTATTAATGATTACAAATTTTACTATTCAGCATCCTGACTTCTGTTTTCTTTTCATTCTTTATGCCAATCGAGGCACCGCCCCACTGCTGCGGCACGTGCGCACGTGAGCCAGCCTCCTCCCAGCTCCATTTACTTTAATTTTTTTTACCTCTACCAGGCAGAATTACTGAAACATCCTCCAGCGTTTGCATTATATCCCGCGGTTAATCTCTGTGCTGCCGTAATTATAGGTTAAAGGAGCAATGTTAGGACCACTTACCCATGGAGGAAAAAGGAAAAGCGCTATCCACCAGATGTCATTTTTTTATTGTCTGAAAGTAATAGCCAGACGTCAAACAGCTCCTAAATCTACCGAAAAACACCCCCCTACTCTCTCTCTCTCTCTCTCTCTCTCTCTCTCCCTCCTTCCTTCAGCCTCCTCCTCTTTTTCTTATCCTCTCTCTCCGTCGGGGCACCGGGAAAAGCTGAGGCTGGGGCGCGGATGCGAAGCATTGCAGCGAAGAAGGGGGTGGCGAATAACAGACAGGCACCAGAGAAAGGAATAAACGAGAGAAGGGTCAAGTGGCCCGGCTGTTCTCTTTTACCTGCTGCTGCTAACGTGGGAGTGGGGTTTGGTTTACTGTGGATGCGAGGGATAAAATCAAAAGAACCGGTTCCGTAGGGGGAAAAAAGGAGCCACGCCAAAGAGTAAGAGTGGGAGAGAGAGAATTTTAGAGAGAATTAGAGTTCTAGAGAGAGAAGATGGTGGGCTCGGGCGCAGGAGGGGATGGTAGGAGCAAAGAGGCGGTGGGGATGATGGCTCTCCACGAGGCCCTCAGGAACGTCTGCCTCAACTCGGACTGGACTTACTCCGTCTTCTGGACCATCCGTCCTCGGCCGTACATCCCTCCCTCCCTCTCACTCTCTCTTTCTCTCTCTCTCTCTACCTCTTCTCTGTCTCTCCATTAATTCCCTTCCATCTTCTAAAGCTTGTGTTTTGTGTTTTGTGCTGTTTGCTCCTGCAGGCGATGCAGAGGAGGGAACGGTTGCAAGGTGGGCGACGATAATGGCAGCTTGTGAGTTGTTTTCTATGTCTATAACTATTCTTTGGCTCGAATTAGATTGAAAGAATGTTGGAATTTTTGGTGGAGGAGGGGTTTGAATTCGATTGATTTGTTTGTCTGGGTGGTGTGATAGGATGTTGATGTGGGAGGATGGGTTCTGCCGGTCGAGGGTGGTGGAGTGCTTGGAGGAGATGGACGGTGAGGATCCGGTCAGGAAGGCCTTCAGCAAGATGTCCATTCAGCTGTATAATTATGGAGAAGGGTGGGTACTGGGTAGGTGTTGTTAAGTTTTATTTAGGTGGAGGAATAAATACTTCTACTGTTGCAAATTAATATATATTTCATTTTTATCTTTGCCCTTCTTTATGCCTTTTAAACTCTTTAATTGCTTTACAGATCGTTCGTCTTTGGAGAACTCCTTTGGGTCAAGTTATTATTATTAAGTGGGCGCTGCTAGGCTGTAGTTATTGCTATGGAAAATAAGTAGGGGTAGAAATTGGACAAGTTGTCGGTTGTTTTAGGCTTTTTTTTTTTTTTTTGCTTTTTAACACCTCTTATGCCTAATTCGACTTGCTTCTGAATGGGCGATTGATTGATTGGAACAGATTGATGGGTAAGGTAGCCTCTGATAAGTGTCACAAATGGGTCTTCAAAGAACCTTCTGAATGCGAACCCAACATCTCCAACTACTGGCAGAGCTCTTTTGATGCTGTATGTGACCTAATACTGTTTCTTTTTTTCTACTTTTTACCACCCACTCCGTAGAGAGAGAGAGAGAGAGATGATGTGGTCTTTCTGAACACCCCTGCAGTTTTTGCATCACAGATCTGTACCAGTAAAGAGAGAGAATTGGATGCCCTCACACTTCTTATCCTTTTCCATAACCATCATTTTAGTACTTATGAGCGACAAGAATAATGATCACAGATTCGCAGTTAGCTAAAACTTTATTCCTGAATTTTTCTCCTTCATTTTCTGTGTAACAACTGCAGCTTCCTCCTGAATGGACTGATCAATTTGCATCTGGAATTCAGGCAATCTCAATCTCCTTTCTCCAATGTTTCCTCTCCTCTTGAAACGTCTTTTTCTCATGACTTGAGTTGATTGTTTTTTTTTTCTGAAAGAAAAGTGTTGTTTCTGTCCTTTCGAACAGACTATTGCTGTGATTCAAGCTGGCCATGGGCTCCTACAGCTGGGTTCTTGTAAGATTGTGAGTCTGCTAGCTCTTCTTCCTTTGTTTTGTCTTCTATGGAAAGATTCGACACATCACAAGATCTACAATCATCCCAATATGCTTCTTTCTGTCCAAATTTGCATACGTGTCAGATACCCGAGGACTTGCATTTTGTGCTGAGAATGAGACACATGTTTGAGTCACTGGGTTACCAGTCCGGCTTCTTCCTCTCTCAGCTATTCTCCTCAACCAGGAGCAGCTCACCTTCATCATCCGCGCCCCTCAAACAGACTCCGACTCGCCCTCCGCCCCCAATCTTTGATTGGAACCACCCGCCGCTCCCTTCCACCTCCCCAGTCGCTCCCCCGCCTTTCCACCCTTCATCTCGGATCGGCTTTCCGAACAACAGAGATGACGCCCAGCTCTTCCTCCTCCCTCATTCCTCGGAGGCCCCTCCCATGGATGACATGATCGCCGACCACGAGCCCGACTTGAAGTGGCCTAGTGGCCTGTCCTTCTTCACCGCTCTTACCGGAAGGACCGATGATGCGAAGCTTCTCTTTGGCACCGAGGGGCTGGGCAACAAGCCACCAGCTCAACAGCACCCGCTTATGATGGCCGGAAAGAATCTAGCTGCTGGTTCTCCCATGAACATTGCGGACGAGGTGAAGGCGGTTGCTGAAGCTTCGAACTTTCAAAGCCAGGGAAACAGATGTGAAACCAGCGCGGCGCTCGGTGCAGCTGGCAGCACGGAGGACTACTTGAGCTTGGAAAGCCATTCCAACAGGGCAAGGAAAATGGAGAGCAGCAAGTTCAAAAGAAGCTTCACATTGCCTGCGAGAATGACTTCATCTTCCTCCTCGTCTTCTTTGGATCATCACCATGTAGCAGCACCTCAAGCCATGGAGTACCGGAGCTCCGAGGCTGGGATTTACTCGGACATCATGGAGACCTTGGAATAATATTCTGAGAGGTGGAAGTGTGAGAGGAGGGTGTAACCTAGGGGAAGATCCTTTCAGGTGTCAGCTTTGTTTCCTTCTCTTAATAATTTACCTCGCTTTCAAGTGCTTGTTTTCTACAGTGACTTAGGGTTAATTACTCTCTAATGTGACCTGCATATCGTTTTGTGTTAGAGTTAGTATACCGCCCTTTGGAAAAATGCTAGCTAGACTCTAATGTTTGGACTGCACATGTAACTCTGCTGGTTTGGCAACAAGAAATAAGTAATGAAGTGACACGTCCGTAGGGACGTATTGAGTCACACGATTTGGAATCCAATAAGTTAGTTTCCTTTTTCCATCCATTAGGGTGCCAAAGAGAGGTTTCTTTTAACAAAAAGTGAGTAGTACGTACCCACATAATGTCATTTGAATGGAAGGTAAGCGTGTCTTTTTGCTTAAGGTGGCCTTGTGAATGTTGGACGTGGCTTGGTTTGTAGCTTCCTGTATATCAGTGGATGCATGGAAAACATGGAATGGGGCTAGAGTTAAAAGTCGATCAGTTGGTTCCAAATCTAGTGGGTATGGGTATAAATTTTAGCAATATTTATATTTGTATTCATATCTATTAAAATAAAATAGATATATATGGATAAGAAAAGCAACTATCTTGCTCCATATTGAAATCTCTTTCCATTTCTATTCAATCTTATATATAGCTTTAATGTTATTCTTGATTAATTTACCTTCTATTATTGATTTGGTGGTTCCTAATTAATTTAACCATCCCATTCATATTTGCACTTAGGTCAATAATTTCGAATCTGATGATATGTATCAAATTTTAATATCCGATTAATATTCATATTTGTCAAGTAAAGATGGATATGGATTTGGATAATGCTGATATGTAGTTTGTATCTGATCAATTTGGAGCCCTAGATTATATAGATGTTGGAATGTTGGGGTTGCTTGCATACCAACTCCAAAAGTTGTATGGTAATTTATATGGTCTTCATGCACTTTTTTTGTTAATTATTTTTTGATAAGCAAATTATTACTTTTGGTCATAATTGATCAAAGGTACAACCCCTACAATCAACCATGTTTAAACTACAAATTTCTAAAAAAGCTCCAATGCTCCGTACAATTTTTTGAGGTGCAAACCAACCCATCCCACATTGAAGTCGGCCTTCAACATGAAATATTCTCTGTACCAGGAAAAGAAAGAGCAAGCAAGGAAAAAAGAGGCATCATGCATAAAATTTGACTAAAGATCACAAAATGGATTTGCTGAACTCATTGGCTAACCTCACAGCAAAGTCCTAGGACAAACTTGCACTACCTAGTCTTGTTGTCCAATCCAACCTTTTCCACAATCCATGCTAATAATTACTCTTTTCTGGACTCAAGTAATATTCTTATACACCACCCTTGATGACTCTTTGCCCTCTTGGTTTTGAATCAAATTTATTTCTATTATTCTCTCTTTCTGTGTGAGCGTGTGTAGGATGCACCCTTTATGTTCGATGGGAGCACTCCCGTCCTTGTTCAAGCTGTGCCACTTACAAGTCCCAATAGAGTTCAACTTCTCGTGGGCACTCTAGGATGACGCTCAAAGCTGTACGGGAGAAAGACCTCTTCTTTTATCTACAGGTTAAATGTTATGGCTTTCTGTGTGTGTTAAATGTTATCGCACGAGAATCAGGGATCAAGCTGGCCACCACGTATGGTACTCCCTTGTAACGATTCTCCAAGATGATGACCAAAGACGACAACAAAAGTTGTCGGGAGAAGATGCCACCTTTGTCCTGCGCTAGTGCTGCGATGGAATCTTGCCTGGTTCCATGTAGTCTAGAAAGGACTGAACTTGCTCACTAAGCTATCGCCATTGGCTAACCAAAATGGCATGTAATATCTTCCATCTCAGCATGTTTTGCTTGGCTAATAAATGTTATTTGCTAGTCCAAAGTGATGAGCTCTCAGGCAATTACTTACGACAGGAAGTCATAGGAGAGGTCTACTTGCCCCTTGGGAATCCAAGGAAAACGACAAGAAGAAACTCCCTCTTCACAAGCCAAACATGAGTCCTGTCCGGTGAGCGCTAGCCATATTTTATTGCAAGCCTTTTTGTAGAGAACAATGGATTGGATGGGGTATGACACATCTTAATTATAAAGGTTCTGTCGAGTTTTGGAGTAGGTTGGCTCAGGAGAAGGAAAGAATATTCCGACTCCACTTTATTTTGCAGTAAACCACTCCATTTTATATAACAAATACTTTACTGGTCCAAGATCAAGAGAATTAGGACATATTTGGTTGGTGATCCAAATCAAAATCAGAATCGAAATAGATTAGAATAAAAATCGAGATGGTCATATTTTTTGATCTATTTGATCTGTGATTAGAATCAAAATTAGAATTGATATGGAATTTGAATCCTAAGAGATGGTAAGGATTAGATTTTAGAATATCAAGATAAATTTTAATTTTTTTAAAATTAAAATAAAAATTATTTTTTTAATTAAATTGATAAAATGAGAGCCACATATTTCTATCTCCATTTCAAAATCTTGGCTTTCTCCGGGCCAAACATGCCTTCGAGACTCATCCAAACCCATAAGCTGATTAAAGCCCAAATCGACCGGTGGTGGAAAGCTAAGACCAGAAGCCCAGGCGAACCCAACCCGTCCAAGAGATGAACGGCCTCTGTTCTACTTTCGTGGGTCTCCCGTGCACAGGGCCCTGCTTCTCGCAGTCCCTTCCTCTGAAACGCTAGCCCTCCTCCACTTCCGGATCTCCCCCAAGCCTCCACCAAGACCGCATCTTCCCTCCAACACCGTCGCTGCCGCCGCCCAAGTGCTCCGCCTCCGCCACCACCTCGGACACCGTGTGGTCGTCTTCGTCGGCAAAGAAGACACGGAGCTCCGCGTCTCCTGTGGCGCGGATCACAAGGATGCGAGTCCCGAGTTTTTGGAATGCATTCAGCAGACCCAAAGGGTCTTTTACTCTCGCTCATCTTCACTCACTTGGCTACTTTCAAATCTCGGCCTCAATTTCTTTCTTCTTTTCTCTTTGGCAGGTGGTGGAGCTTCTCAAGAAGAACAGAGATATGCTCTTTGGCGAGGTACGATCATTTCTGTCTCCGATTTTGCTTCGATGATTTAGTTGATAATCTGGATACTAAAAGAGTGGATATAGACTTGTTAATTATTTTCTTTGTTTGTTTTTTTGGGGTAGAAGGCGTGTTAGTTTATATGAGTAGATTGTAATATTTTTGGATGCTTTATCTCCTACATGTTCAAACTACTAACCATGACAAGGAAGAAATTTAACAAGATTTGCTAGTGTATTGATTCATGTCATCTGTATTCAAAACTCTGCAATAATTCTTCATGCTACCCCTGTGAAGTATTCATTTGGAATTCTTTGATCATCTTCTCTTCTTGTTCACCATGGTTTCTCCAAGATGTTTAGCATGGTTATGAAGACATCATGTTTTCAGTAGTTCTTGTTGCCTGGGTGCTTTGGAGACATATTCACATGCTCAGAGTTCTTTCTTTCACGTTATCAGATTGAGTTAACTATCATGATCAAGGATCCTAGAGATACTGAATGTAAAAGACTGCTTGGCATCGAGGACCCTGATGGAGTCATAAGGGATGACTTGGTTGCTGCTTTGGAAGACACGTGTGCTGCATTTCTGTAAGATGCATAACTTCATATTCTGTAAGTAGTAAACGCACTTGTGTATGTTTAATAATGACCTTAATCTGTGGGCATCAATCTGTATCTACTGATTTGTGCTAAAATTTGTCGTATTTTATGTTCAGTATCATTATTCATCTTGTTCTTATTTATTTGTTTTCCTTTTGTGTGCTGAACTGTCATGTTTGCATGGTTTATCATGCACAATGCAGCATGATTTCATAAGAACTATCTTATGGAGTTCAATCAGTGTTGGACAGCTTTAGGAATATCCACTTCCAATGAATACCAACTGTCACTAACCCTTTAAGAAAAAGAAACAAGGCATTTTAAGTTTTACCCTGATTTAAGTTTATGATAACGGATAGATTTGACTGGATCATAAAGAGAGAAATAATAGTTACAGACTGCTGGAGTTTTTTTTGGCTGACTGATAATTTGCTTTTGAATAAATCATGAGACTACCTGCCAGATAGATATTTTCCACCTGCAAACAATGGAATTTTCTAGCTAGCAGTGCAGCATAGATTTGTGTTGGGTGCACCATTTGATTCCTTCTGCATGGCCAAAATTGCACTTTTCTTAGAGTCCATTCTAGAAAGAAAGGTGGTTTTCTGTTTTGTAGAAATCCCTCTCTGTTCATCTTGCAAGGCATTCTTTCTAAGTCTTCTATTCCACTGATCTGGTATTTTCAACTGGATATAAACCCTTGGGGGACTGAAAATATATAGTGGTCTCAGGAGCATAGCCAATTTCTTGCAAGCTTACCTTTTGTCTCTGTTGCTTAGGAACAGATTTTCTCACTACTGCTATTCTGGAAGTGTACAAATAAAACCGTAGAAAACACCATTTTTCCTGGTTTCTTTTTAGATGTAGAATAGTATTACCACATCACAGGCTACCCAACAAGTCAAAAATATGGTCCCAGCAAACCCTTAATACAGCTAAAGATAGGATGAGATGGCCATTATACAAATACAATCTTGAGTTTTCTGGAGGAAGAAGACTCGCTTATATTTGATGTTTCATTGCAATATACATGGACAATGAACTAATGAAGTATGCAAATCCACCGTAATCAAATTTGTAGTTTAACATTAATAAATAATAATCATTTAAAGCATATCATAACTTCACATCTTTGAGCAAAAGTATTACTTCACATCTTGCATCATGTATTAGCAGTACTGATGATGCTAATGTTTTTATAGATGAATGAAGGGAGAATTCCAGAGAATCATGTCGCTTTTCGGTTTCTTTCTAAGGAGATGATGGAATGGCTTGATCTTAAGGTAATACTTTTTTTATCATTATATATATATACACATATTCTTTTCAGTAATACCTAGGATTTGAACCCTAGACCTCTTGAAGGGCAAACCTTTTGTAACACTTATTATTTCTCATTATCCTTATAGCCTATTGAAATTGCTAATCGTTAAAATGCAGAACTGTCAATAATTATTGAGGTTTCGTTTTGCATGGACCAGTACAAAAGGATCCTTATTATGCTTTTTTAAGTTAATATGGAAAAGATTGTACTTTTTGAAGGTAATAACAAATTGTGCTGGTTTTTGAGTTAAAAGAAAGGAATATTACAAAACTGCTAAGATTTCCAGATTTAAGCAGTCCTAAGTTCATATAACTACACCAACCATCCTCAATCTGTTCACGAAGAGTAATGCTTCGGGGCCTAACCCTGTTATCAAAATAAAAGGTGCTGCCCATCTTGCCTGCCATGTGGCACGAGGAGGGATTGGTGCATTGGACAGAGTTGGTGCAATTCATGTTGGGATTCTAGTTTAAAGCACCGATCATTTTTTTTTACCTTCCATATCTACTATATCTGCTATGCTATACCTTGAATTCACCATGGTCTTTGAACTGCTGGATCAACCTACATCATGCTGTGTTATGCACATTAATTTCAATGGGTGATTTTATGTTGCAAGATGTAAATTGACACAAGGCCCAAGTAATCTTAGTAGGGACTTCTACAGTTATCAGACTTAGCTCTTTTCAGTTGCAAGAAGTCTCTCAGGGGTAAGTTTCGTTTAGGGAAACCAAGTACCGCTGAAACTGAAACCACACCCTGGGTCATTGTTTAAGTCACTTGGGCGGGGGAGCTTACCGCATTGGTCTTGCCTGGTTAGAGGCTGACCAAACTATCTGCCCCCTGTGGGTCCAAATTAGCAGGGTAAAGTGAGTGATCCTAAAAATAGAAACAGAAGCATTGTTTTCTTTCATTCTTGCAATTTACTACATATAAACATTACATTACCTTCAATTTTTGCTTTAATTCAACCATATGTAAGCAATTAATTTACTGCATGGGTGCTGCTTACCTGGAGCATCTTTTTCCCATCTAACAGGATTGGTTGGTGCCTTTTCAATTCTCATTTTCTCTTTTGTTTACTTGAATAAAGTTGAAGCACCAAAGAAGAGTAGCCCTAGAAAATCTCTATGCGCAAAAGCCACAGGCACAGGGGTTGACCCAGAAGTGGCTGCAAAGAGACTTAACATAGATTGGAATTCAGCTGCTTATATTGAACCTGGAGATGTGAATGATAAAGACAGGATTTCCCCCTGCTGTGGTAAATATCAGAAGTCCATATTTGCTTCCGGTTTTAACAGGTTTATGTGCAGGGGGAATAGTCTGGGTTTTGAGACCATCCTACCGTGGCTTGTATCATTTACTGCCAACATTTTTCACTTTACTAATTGATATAAAGTATCATCACGTTGTTGGCTTTAATCCTTCCCCATGAGCATACAACCAATGCGGTATGATGGACTCGATTCTGGATCTTTTCTGCCTTTTACCTGGTGATAGCTTCGTTTCTTCTCAGTTGGACTGGTCCTATTCTACAATTCTGTCCCGTAGCAGTTTGGTAAATTTATATATCATTCTGTATTTTTATTTGTAAAGTTTTTCTCTAACTAATTAGTCAATATATTCTTCGGCGGGCCTCTGCCAAGATTTTTATAATTGACTATAATTGATGATGAAATTGGTATCTACTTTTTATGTAATACGGCCAACCCTATGCTGCTCTAGGCCTTTGTTGCTGATTAAGATCATGTTATGTTGAATATTAATTAGTACCATTTGCTCGTATTGAGGTCCAATGCAGCCCAAATCATTATGACAAAGGTCTTCGTGTGTTCGATTTTGTTTTTTTTTAATAAGTGTTGGACGAACAAATCAATCATTATTTCTTATGGAAACTGTTGGTGCAAAAATCCGTCTGCGCCGGAGAAGCTGGAGTTGAGGAAGCCGCGGTCGCCGCCGGGACCTGCAAGAGAAGTCTAAATCGGAGGTGGGGTTGCTCCGGCAAGACCCTCCGACGCTCAAGTCAGTTCTCTGCCTCAACAAGAATGGAGTGCTCGAACGGAGAATTTAGCAGAGTTTTGAGATAAGGCAAAAGAGCTTAAAGAATAACGTATCTGAGTCCCCCCTTTTATAGGCGGGGGAGGCAACGGACTGATGGCGACGTGTGTAACTGTCTGGTAGTGGGCCGCCCATGGTCAGGGGAATTGATTGCGAAAGATAATGGAGCAGACACGTGGGTATCACCTCGACTTGCCACGTGGAATCCGTTATGAGGGGTGGAGCAGCGTCCATCGTCAGGAGAATCGCATGGTATCCGTCGCAGGAGGTAGATCAGGTCCGTGGCCGTTACTGTGGCCTGCCAGGGGGATAATGGAGCTGTGCGGAGTCCGCCATAGGAAGTGGAGCAGGGCGGCCATGGCTGCTGCGGCTTGTCAGGGAATGATGATACTGCGTGGAGTCCGCCATAGGAGGTGGAGCAGGGTCGCGGCCGTTTTGAGGGCCTGTCAGGGGGCGTGGATCTGTCGATTGAAGCTCGGCAATGGTCGGAGCCGTCGTGAGCGGAGCCTGGCTCCCGTAGGAGTCCGGGCGGAGCGGATTGGCGCTAGAGGAAGGGCCTGTGTCTTCGCAGCACCCTTGTTCTTGAAGGAGCGCTCAACGGAGCCACCTCCGGCCATCTCTCCGTCATCTACTCCTAATCCTCCCCCGCGAGATCGACACCCGATGCCTCCGCGCAGGGCGTCCACCCGGCGGTCCACGGCCTCCGCGGCCAGATCTCAGGCTCCGGCCTCCCCTCCCGTGTCTCAGCCAGCCCCTCCTCCCCCTCCGGCGACGGCGGTCGGCGCGGAGCAGTTTGACTTGCTGGCGCAGCAGGTCAAGGGCCTCGTCGAGGCCGTACAGGCGATGCAGCAGCAGCCGCCGCAGGCGTCAGCGCATCCGGAGGGGGCATCTCCGGAATGCCAGAACCCGGCGGTGGGGCGGGCCACCTGGGCTAGCCGCCCCGTCCTTCCCGAGAAGGCGAATCCGAGGGTGGAGAGCCCTCAGTCGGACCACGACTCCACCCCTGGGAGATCCCTGCCCCCGTTCTGCCAACGGACCCTCGAGACTCGAAGTCGAGAGGATTTCCTGGACCGGAGGCTCCAGGAGATGAACCGGCAGATCGAAGAACTCCGCCATGCGCCTCCCGCTTACGGTGAGGATATCTGCACTGACCCTCCCTTCTTTCAAATGATTATGCAGGAACCGATCCCGCCGAATTTCAAGCTCCCCCAGTTTGAAAGCTACGACGGGACGTCGGACCCGGTGGACCACCTGGAGGCCTTCCGGATAATGATGCTGCTTCATGGTGCCCCCGACGCCATCTTGTGTCGGGCTTTCCCGTCTACTTTGAAGGGAGCAGCAAGAAACTGGTACTCGGCACTGAAGCCGGGTACCATCTTCTCCTTCGACCAAATGAGCCACCAATTCGTGGCCCATTTTGTCAGCAGCCGACGTCCCCGGAAAGGTTCGGAGTCCCTCATCAACATCAAGCAGAGGGAAGGGGAGTCCATACGGGCCTACATCAACCGCTTCAACATCGCGGCGCTGGAGGTCCGGAACTTGGACCAGTCAGTGGCCATGGCCGCCCTGAAAGGTGGCCTTCAGAAGAATGATCTCTTGTACTCCCTGGAGAAGAAGTACCCCAGGGATTTCGCTGATCTGCTGGCTCGGGCTGAAGGATACGCCCGAGCGGAAGAGGCCTTCAAAATGAAAGATGAAGAGACTGCAAGGGAGCGCCAGGTGGGAGATTCTGGCAAGCCCGCAGTTGAGAAGAGGCCAAGGGAAGCCCGACCTCGCTCCCGATCCCCTCCTGGGCACAAGCGCGCCCATACTCCACCCCGGGCACGCAGGCAGAGAAGCCCGGACAACAGGTTTCGGCGGGGTTCCCCGCCAGGGAAGTTTCGCAGCTACGCCCCCCTCAACGCCTCGAAGGCCCAGGTACTGATGGAGGTCAGGGAGCTGATCCCTAGGCCGGAGAGGATGCGCACGCACCCCGGGAAGCGCAACCCCAACAAGTTCTGCCTCTACCACCGCGACCACGGCCACGACACCGAAGAGTGCATCCAGCTCCAGGACGAGATCGAGGAGCTCATCTGGCGAGGTCGGCTCGACAGATTCATCCGCCGCAGGCCTGAGGGTAGAGGAGACCGGCCAAGAGCCCTCCCACCGTCCGAACCGCAGAAGAGGGAGGAGCAGCCCGGGGATCGGCCTCCTATCGGAACCATCGACTCCATCGCCGGAGGGCCTCAAGGAGGAGCGGGAGAACTGTAAATGTATTGCCTACTGTTTCGTTTTGAATCTACTTTTCTTTCTAGCTAACGCACTCCTCTTGCTTAACGCGGATGTATTATGACTGGATATGACCTCTCCAAAAAACAACGGCCATGTCAGGAACAGGAGGAGAACCTCGTCCTGACATGAGCAAAGTCAAAGGCCCGATTCTTTTAGACCGGATGGGGGGAGAGGCCTTACAACGCCCTAATGTGCCCCCACAGCCCTGTTAGGGACAAGAGAAAAACCTCGCCCTAACTTGAGCAAAGTCAAAGGCCCGGTTCTTTTAGACCGGATGGGGGGAGAGGCCTTACAACGCCCTAATGTGCCCCCACAGCCCTGTTAGGGACAGGAGGAAAACCTCGCCCTAACTTGAGCAAAGTCGAAGGCCCGGTTCTTTTAGACCGGATGGGGGGAGAGGCCTTGCAACGCCCTAATGTGCCCCCATAGCCATGTCAGGAACAGGAAGAGAACCTCGTCCTGACATGAGCAAAGTTGAAGGCCCGGTTCTTTTAGACCGGAGGGGGGAGAGGCCTTACAGCGCCCTAACGCGCCCCCACAAGCCAGGCTAATAACGAGAACCTCGCGACCGGCTCAAGCAAAATGGAAGACCCGGACTCCTACGGGAGCCGGGTTCCGCCGCCAGGTAAAGCTTCACCCGGACTCCTGCGGGAGCCGGGTTCCGCCGCCAAGGTAAAGCTTCACCCGGACTCCTACGGGAGCCGGATTCCGCCGCCAGGTAAAGCTTCACCCGGACTCCTACGGGAGCCGGGTTCCGCCGCCAGGTAAAGCTTCACCCGGACTCCTGCGGGAGCCGGGTTCCGCCGCCAAGGTAAAGCTTCACCCAGACTCCTGCGGGAGCCGGGTTCCGCCGCCAAGGTAAAGCTTCACCCGGACTCCTACGGGAGCCGGGTTCCGCCGCCAGGTAAAACTTCACCCGGACTCCTGCGGGAGCCGGGTTCCGCCGCCAAGGTAAAGCTTCACCCGGACTCCTACGGGAGCCGGGTTCCGCCGCCAAGGTAAAGCTTCACCCGGACTCCTACGGGAGCTGGGTTCCGCCGCCAGGTAAAGCTTCACCCGGACTCCTACGGGAGCCGGGTTCCGTCGCCAGGTAAAGCTTCACCCGGACTCCTGCGGGAGCCGGGTTCCGCCGCCAAGGTAAAGCTTCACCCGGACTCCTGCGGGAGCCGGGTTCCGCCGCCAAGGTAAAGCTTCACCCAGACTCCTACGGGAGCCGGGTTCCGCCGCCAGGTAAAACTTCACCCGGACTCCTGCGGGAGCCGGGTTCCGCCGCCAAGTTAAAGCTTCACCCGGACTCCTACGGGAGCCGGGTTCCGCCGCCAAGGTAAAGCTTCACCCGGACTCCTACGGGAGCCGGGTTCCGCCGCCAGGTAAAGCTTCACCCGGACTCCTACGGGAGCCGGGTTCCGCCGCCAAGGTAAAGCTTCACCCGGACTCCTACGGGAGCCGGGTTCCGTCGCCAAGGTAAGCTTCACCCGGACTCCTACGGGAGTCGGGTTCCGCCGCCAGGTAAAGCTTCACCAGGACTCCTACGGGAGCCGGGTTCCGCCCCCAAAAAAGATTTCGCCCGGGCTCCTAAGAAAGCCGGGCTCCATCCGCCACTTCGCCAGCAAGGGTTAAAAACGGTGGCGAGGCTCGGCCACATGACGGGATCGGATGGAAGGGAAGAGCCCTTTCCCACGGCGACCTCTAAGCCAAACAGGCCAAACAACGAGAAAGGGTCAACGAACGACAATATTAGTGCTACGCGCGGACAAGGTAACACAAAATGCCTTTTTCTCATTTCCGATATATGTGCTACAGGGCCAGGACGGCCAGAAAAAGAGGGACAAAACGACAAGAAAAGAAAAGGGGGGCAGCTACAAAAAGGGGGGTGACTACTAAAGGACTCTAAGGAGGTCCTGCTCCCTCTAACATAGGGTGATCACCTCCATCCCCCGACCAGGACTGCCTCAGGGTCTCCACCATTTCCTCTAGTTCTTCCTTCTTTTGCAGCATATCCTGGAGCGCCTGACGAAGTCGCCGACTCTCAGCCTCTGCTTCCCGATGCCACTTCCGCAAAACTTCGGACTCCGCCTCTGCATCCGCGACGGCCTTCCGCTCAAGTCCTAGTTGAATTTTTACTTGTTGAAGCTCAGCTGTCTTCTCCCCAAGGGAGACAGAAATCCCTTCGACAGTGCCTCTCAGGGTTTGGAGCTCTTCGTTATCTTGGGCGTTAGCAAGCTGCGCCCTAGTAACCAGCTGCCTCTGGAGACGAACCACCTCGTCCGCCGATCGATGGAATCTCCCCTTGTACTCCTCTACCTGTCGACGCCAGCTGGCCCACTGCACATCGTGGCTCATCTCGGCATCTTGAAGCTGCTTCTGGAGGTCGGAAACTTTTTGCGACCATATCTGCTCATCCCGCGCTGTAAGCCGGGGTGAGTTCCCTTCCAGCTGGCCGATCCTCCTCTTGGCAGCCGACAGCTCCACTTTAAGGGCGCTGATCCTGACCTCTTGAGCCCAAGTTCGGTCGCTGGCGCTCTTCGTGCATTCTTCGAGCTCCTTCGCAAAGTTCGCCTTCCTCCGGCTGTAGTCCATGATTGCCTTCACTTGGAGACTCCTGAAGTGGGCGGCCTCAGCGGCGGCCTCGGAATAGCATTTTTTCGCCTGGCAGAGCTCGCCCTCCGACTTTTTCAACTTCTTCGTCAGGTGGAGGACCTCCTTTTTTAGCCGTTGGATAGTTGACTTCAGCGGGACCCCCAGGGGCAAGGGAAGTGCTTCGGCAGGACGCTGCCAGCGGAAGATGCAAATGTCAGAGACCAACTCTTTACAAGAAGAAAGGCAGTAAAGAAGAAGCAGGGGGAAGGAAAGGTCATCCACAATAAGAAGTTCGACTTTATTGATTAATTTTGAAGACAAGCGGAAGGGAAATATGGCGACAAAAGAAAGATACAAGATCGGAGGTCTCAGACCTCGGGGGCAGGGGGTGGAGAGCTCGGCGCGGGGGGCACGGCTGCGACGGCGGCGGACGGAGGGGCGGCCTCATCGTCAGACTCCTCCAAAAAGCCGAGATCAAGGTCGGGATATCTGCTGGCCATCCTCTCTCGGCAGAGCTCGAACCCCTTGGTGAACGCCTCCAGGCCGAACTGGACGTTCAGCTCCCTCATCTCCGCGGAGGTCTTGAACTCCTCCACTGCAAGGGTCCTGGCCTCCGAGACCAGAACCGGAGTTTGCTCGGCCAGATGGGCGACCTCGGCCTCCGCCTTCCTTGCCGACTCCTCCAAACTTCGCCTCTCCTCCTCCCGGACTCGCCTTTCCTCTTCCCGGTCTTGTCTCTCTCTCTCCAGAGCCTCCCGGAGGGCGGCCACCTCGGCCGTCTTCGCTTGAAGACGAGCAACCTCGTCTTGGCAGTGCTCCTTCGCCCGAAGAAGATCCCTTCTCATGCGGCCTGACGCCTCAACATAGGCGAAGAGCTGGTGCCCGATCTGCAAAGACAGATAGAGAATTACAACAAAGATCGAGCAACTGAGCAAGTAAAAATTCGCTTACCTCAAGAAAGGACCCCAAGGTGTCCCAGGCCCGCTGCTCGGGATCGGCGCGGTCGATCCTCTCCACGACATCGGACAGGATGCAACCATCGAGCAGCCGGCGGATTAGGGCCTTGTCGTTGAAGGGGTTCTCCGATCCCCCCTCGGAGCAGACGGACTCGTCCGCAGCGGCTCGGTGGCTGCTCGACCTGCGGGCCACCAATTTTCTCCTCCCCGCGGCAGGCGCCTCCGCGGGGCGGACCTCCGGAATAGGGACCCCAGTCGGTGGGCTCCCTGGGGGAGCCCGGGGGGCCGCTGGCTCGGCATCCGAAGGAATGTCGATCGCCGGGGTCGCCTGGACGGGCGCGGCCAAGCTCGTCTCCTCCACCCTGGCCCTCTTCGCCGAGCCGGAAGTCGTCGCGCCCTTCCTTTTCTGGGCTCTCATGGCCTTGGCGAGCATCCGTGTGGCTTCGGCGTCCATTGCTAAAAAAAAAAAAAAAAAAATGGGAAAAGAAAAGAAGAAGGAAAAAGCAGCACCAATCAGCCCGAAAAAAAAAAAAAAAAAGAAGAGAAAAAAAAAAGAAGAAAGAAAAAAGAGAAAGAGAAAAGAGGAAAAAGAAAAGAGAAAGAGAAAAGAAGAAAAAGGAGAGAGAAAGGAAGAGAGGGAAGAAGAAGATAAGAAAAGGAAAGATGTATACTTGCTGGATCTTGAGGGCTCAGGCCGATGTTGAAGAGAAGCGGCTCCCTCAGTAGGTTTGGAAGGGAAGGAATGGGGTAACTCAGGAGCTTCTGGGCGGCCTGAAGGTCGTCCTCTCCCAGGCCAGGGGCCCGGCGGACGGAATCCCTCAGAGACCCCCAAGGGGGCAAGCCCAATTCCAGGGTCGGGCAGTAAATGAAGAGAAATTTCCCCTTCCAGTTGTGAATCGAAGAAGGGGCGCCCTTCAGCAACCCCTTCTTACCGAACTGGGGGGAGAAATACCACCAATCCTTCGCTGAAGGATGGCGTTTGAAAGTATAGAAATGTCTGAACAGGGAGAGGGAAGGCTGGACCTCGGCTATATGACAGAGGGAGAGAAACCCTATCAAAAACCTAAAGGAATTCGGGGCGACAGAAGCGAGAGAAATGTCTAAGAAACGAAAGAAGGCGGCAACAAAAGCTAGGAGCGGAAGCCGGAGTCCGGCACGGAATGCCTCCTGGTACAAACAGAAGCGACCAGGAGGGGGAGCGCTGGCCCGGTCAGAGGGGCCAGGAAGCTCCAGATCGTACTCTGAAGGGACCCCGTACCGAGCCCTTATCAGGAGAAGTTCGTCCGGAGTCGACGAACAAGGAATAGCGCCCGGTGCGAAGATCGGGCGAGACCCTGCCCCAAACGCGGGTTCGTCCGCAGAGACAGGGGCCTGGGGGTTTGAAGCAGAAGAACTCCCAGGGCTTACGGGGGAAGAAGAATCGGAAGACATTTTTCTTTGGGGGAGAACCTAAAGGGCCCTAGAAATGCAAGCCGAGAAAGGAGGGGGACGCCGGAAGTCAACTCAGGAGAGGACACGAAAGAAGAGGAAGGAGGAGAGGGCCCTAAGCGGTAAGAAGGAGAAGGTGGGCACTAACCTATCCTGCTCTGGGGGCCTGGGGAGCGAGGAACGGAAGGCGCCTACGGCTCGAGAGAGCGTTCGCTAGAGCAGACTCTCGGGGAGATGACAGACGCCAGCAAGAAATCAGAAGCGGAGTGGGACGCCTGAAAGGGGGGAGGACGAGTTTAAATAGACCCTGGGATCCGGCGCCATAATGATCTCGAATCCCCCCAGGCCAGTCCGCATCCGACACGTGTCCCACCCTCCGTGGCAGACGGCTGGCGGTTGGCAGGGCCATAATTGCGCCGTACCTAGGACAGCGTACCTGCGGGGTCTTCGAAGCATCCCCTCGTACCGCCCCAATTCGAAAAGACTCCGGCACGCGCTCATTTAATGCCAAAATATCTGGGAGCGGCAGGGCGCGGGATTCGAAGGGACGGTTCCGGCTGTACTTCTGTGTACTTCCTTCGTTTGAAATTCAAAACTCGGATGTAGGGGGACTGGTGTTGGGTATAAAATACCCACAGCCGGAACCCACGGCGGAACCACCATCAGCAAGCGCAGCTCCGCCCGGACTCTTACGGGAGCCGGGCTCCACCGACGACATCAGCACAGCTCCGCTCGGACTCTTACGGGAGCCGGGCTCCACCGCCATCAGCAAGCGCTGCTCCGCCCGGACTCCTACGGGAGCCGGGCTCCGCCGCCGACATCAGAACAGCTCCGCCCGGACTCCTACGGGAACCGGGCTCCGCTCTCAATATCAATTGCTGGTAAGCTCAATCCGGACTCCTATCAGAGCCGGACTTCACCTTTGACTTTGTTTGCAGCGCAGCTCCGCCCGGACTCCTACGGGAGCCGGGCTCCACCGACGACATCAGCACAGCTCCGCCCGGACTCCTACGGGAGCCGGGCTCCACCGCCATCAGCAAGCGCTGCTCCGCCCGGACTCCTACGGGAGCCGGGCTTCACCGCCATCAGCAAGCGCTGCTCCGCCCGGACTCCTACGGGAGCCGGGCTCCGCCGCCAACATCAAAACAGCTCCGCCCGGACTCCTACGGGAGCCGAGCTCCGCTCTCAATATCAATTGCTGGTAAGCTCAATCCGAACTCCTATCAGAGCCGGACTTCACCCTTGACTTTGTTTGCAGCGCAGCTCCGCCCGGACTCCTACGGGAGCCGGGCTCCACCGACGACGTCGGCACAGCTTCGCCCGGACTCCTACGGGAGCCGGGCTCCGCCGCCATCAGCAAGTACGGCTCCGCCCGGACTCCTACGGGAGCCGGGCTCCACCGACGACATCAGCACAGCTTCGCCCGGACTCCTACGGGAGCCGAGCTCTGCCGCCATCATCACAGCTCCGCCCGGACTCCTACGGGAGCGGACTCCGCCGCCGACATCAGAACAGCTCCGCCCGGACTCCTACGGGAGCCAGGCTCCGCTCACGACGGCTCTGACCATTGCCGAGCTTCAATCGACAGATCCACGCCCCCTGACAGGCCCTCAAAACGGCCGCGACCCTGCTCCACCTCCTATGGCGGACTCCACGCAGTATCATCATTCCCTGACAAGCCGCAGCAGCCATGGCCGCCCTGCTCCACTTCCTATGGCGGACTCCGCACAGCTCCATTATCCCCCTGGCAGGCCACAGTAACGGCCACGGACCTGCTCTACCTCTTGCGACGGATACCATGCGATTCTCCTGACGACGGACGCTGCTCCACCCCTCATAACGGATTCCACGTGGCAAGTCGAGGTGATACCCACGTGTCTGCTCCATTATCTTTCGCAATCAATTCCCCTGACCATGGGCGGCCCACTACCAGGCAGTTACACACGTCGCCATCAGTCCGTTGCCTCCTCCGCCTATAAAAAGGGGACTCAGATACGTTATTCTTTAAGCTCTTTTGCCTTATCTCAAAACTCTGCTAAATTCTCCGTTCGAGCACTCCATTCTTGTTGAGGCAGAGAACTGACTTGAGCGTCGGAGGGTCTTGTCGGAGCAACCCCACCTCCGGTTTAGACTTCCCTTGCAGGTCCCGGCGGTGACCGCGGCTTCCTCAACTCCAGCTTCTCCGGCGCAGGCGGATTTTTGCACCAACAGGAACTATAGTGCCCCTATCCATAGCTAAGTAGTTTAATCAGCTGGTCCCAAAAATGTGGCAGCAAGAATGGTTTATGCAAGTATTGTACAAACTTCGTTCAGAAATTAATGCTATCATCACCTTTATTCATCGTTGCAGGTCTAGCATGAATGGCGACAACAAAGACTCAATGGTTGTTTATACGACTGAATGACACCTGAACAACTAATAGTCCTGATGATATATTACCAAAGAATGCAGCCCTGGTTCTTTACGTCATAGAATGAAGAAATGATGGCTAAGAATTATTCGTTGGAGTCTGTGTTTGGTCAACAGCTTAACCGCCAGAAAAGATCATGCAGAAAACTGTGATAATTATGTTCTCAAACCATCACTAATTTCTCTTGCCAAAACCCTGTTGACATGCCATGCCTGCCTATGATGAAGAGTTTGCAATGGCAGGCGCTGAAGCCTATGAGGAAGTGAAGGGAAAAAAAAAAATGTAAAGGAAGAAGAAGAGGAAGAACTTTGCTGTGAAGAAAGCTCAATTTCCTACCAGCTCTATAGCTTACATTTCCCACCAGACAAGGAGAAGGAAATCTCTGTGGATCCTGTATCACTGAAGCAACTAGCAAAGGCGGGAGATCCTTTGTCACAATCGCCACTGACTCTGCCGCCACTCGGAAAGCCTAAGTTCATCAGCTGCAGCCTTCCAAGTTCAGCTCTCTAATCGCCATAATCTGATTCAGCTACAAAGTGTTTCAAGAAATGGAAAATTCCAGCACAACTGCCCCACCCTGCGCTCGCCAGCAATCCACAAATCTATCTCACCTCAACCAACAACAAGGAATTCTCCTTTGTAGGAGCAAGTCTTGTGCTGAGGGTAGATCTTCTTCCCCATCAGATGAGTTCGAAGTTGAGCTTTGGTGGTGCTGGCAAGTAACTTGTAGTGTACATTGCCCTTGTTCGCTAGTGCTGCTAATGGAAGCAGTTTGTTGTTCCCAAAAACTTGTCTAGGCTTGAACTTGCCGCGCCACATCCTAAGCATCCGAACGGAGTAGAAAGAATTGAGCACCACGAGGTAAATGGCTTCAATGGGAATCCAACTTTTGTTAGGTCAAACTGGATCAAATTGGGTCATGCCAAGGGCTAATTGATATGCAACAGAATTTCGAAACTCATTAACTCTGATTTGCCCGAACCACCTGGCCGAACGGGCCTGACCCATCCTGACTCGGTAATTTCAAACCAAGTATTACTGGGTTGGGTCGCACTGGGTCAAGTTATGTCAGGATAAGACAATGTGCCCAAGGAATTAGTGCTAATTAGAAGAAACATCGGTCAATTTGAATTGAGCCTAGTTGGGTCGAGAGAAAAGTGGCTCGACTCATTGGATTCAGGTTATCAAAGCTGAAGTTGCAACTTGCTTGACCAATATGCCACATTTCTTTTCTCCCTCCAATGGAGGAGGAATTCTTTTACAATGCCGTATGAAATTAATAACCTATCCCTACAAATTCAAATATTCTTATTTATATTACCTATAAATTAATTTGAGAAGCCTATATGATAAAGACTTTTTCGATAAGCTGCCTGACCTTTTTTTATTTATAATTAAGTGCTTATCCTTGGTCTGGGTTCTCCCAGGTCGTTGAAGAAACCGAAAAGGTGTAGTCTTCGCAATTGGCCCGTCCGGCTGTCAGTCAAACATTCCAGGAGCTCTAGACTTGAGGTCACCGAGGTGGTACTTCCGATGCACCGGCTCCTGTATTATAAAGGATTGTTTGAGTAACTGTTAGACAATCCAATTAATAGAAAATTTATTTAAAGAATTAAATCGATGCCTACTTCCCACATCGATCCTGTTCTTTTTTATCCAAATGGATGCCCAAATCCATGCCTAAGCTCCCCATTCACCATGTAGATACTAATATTAATAATGGAGTTTAAATTCTTCTCCCATTCCATATTATTATAAGTAAAAGTCATGTATTGAGACAAATCAATATATTAATAAAAGCAATGCATTAATTAAGTGCAGGCTATAAAATAATATTTTTAACCATATATGGATGCTAATATTAATGGTGGAATTTAAATTTTTCTACCATTCCACATTGTTATTTGTATGGTGAAAGTTATGTATTCATTAAATCAATGGGATAAAAGAGATCATGCTGACAGTATAAAAAAATCACTGTAGGTTGCAGAAGATTATTTTTAATTTATTAAAAAAATATTTAGTATTACATATAATAAATTTATATTTAATTTTAACTCAAATTAGGCACATCAAAAATTTTGAAATTCAGTATAATCTATGCTCTAGTTTGTACATATGTAATTTACTTCACGATTTCAAATAATAGTTATTGTAATATCATAATAGTATAATGATGGTCCGACGGACCTACGTGATGTTACCTTGCTATATTCTACTTCAAAAATAATTCAAAAAATAGATAATAATTATATCCAAGCATTATGCTAGTTTGACCAAAAAATTAAAGGGGAATTCAATGGCTGGCCATTAGTGAACCAGGCCTTAATCTTTAATTATCGGGAAACAGTTTAAAAACATCCGGTCCATATGTAACTAACACTTCAACTGCTGATCCCTATAGGCCCTAATTGCCCTCCATGAATGCGATACCTTCTTCCCCATTGATTCTCCATCTTTTCCACTTCCTCACTCCCTCGTCCATTGAAAAAGGGATCCTTGCCTGCCTCAATTTGCTAATTAGCGGCTTGCGATGACTTCCCCACCTCTCCTCTTCGTTGTCTCATCCTCTCTCTGGTGTTCCTAACCTTTCTTTTCCATCGCTCTCAACTTTTCCACTCTCCCATCTATCCGAAATACCCAATTTCGTGGGCCTCAAAGCATTCATTTCTAGCTTGCCATGACTCCCCCAGTGTCCACTATCTCATCTGCTCTCCGGCATGCGTGGGCATTGTCTCCAATATGCATGGGTGTTCATTGTCTCTCCGGCCCATCTTGACTCCATCATCTTTCTGGCCAAGTGAAAATTTTATGGTTTTTTTGGGTTCTTAATGGTTTTTTGATTTTCTACAATGAGAAAACTTTGATTTTGGGTTGGGTTTAGGGTCTTCTATGCTCCTGGAGTGGATTTTATGAATGCAAACTGGGGACATTTGCATACTATTCTCAAGACATGGATGGTCGAAACTCCGTAAGAGGAAGTTTGTATCAGGATTTTGACATTTTGTATTTACAATCTCAAACAAACCCTATATCTCAGACCATATATTACACCACTTATTAAACTTGTTAAGAGGCTTCAAAATCCCATCTTGAACATTTTCGAGGATTTTTTTTAGATCGTTGAAGTAGAATATTTTAACTATGGTATAATATTTAACATATGTGCAATATTTAACACTTGAAAGATAGCTGGAATCCATTGGTTGAGGAGCAGAATGATTGTTAACCATCTTAATTATCTCAGGACGTATATTTCATGTATATTCCTAATATCAGGAGTGAGCAAAAAAATCTGGAAAATTGATTAACCGATCCGAAACAAAAAAATTAATTCAAAAAATACAGTTAGCCGAACCATCAGTTTCGGTTTGGATTATTTAAAAAAATTATCATTTCGGTTCGGATTCAGTTTTTCCTTTAAGAAAATAAATCGAACCGATCATTATATATATATATATATAATATATGAAAAAAATATGATTTATGCATAACATGTAGTTGTGCAGGTTGTTTTTGTCAAGGATAACTGACCGATTCAAAATTCGAATTATAGCTTCACATCTTTATTTTTTTATATTTTTTTAATTTAAAAATCTAAAAAATTCTTAGTCGTGCTTCTTCGTTCTTTTTCATTCTTAAATCTAACTTTTTGTTCTTCATTCTTTGTTCTTCTCCCACCGCCATCGCTCTTCTTCTTCTTCTCCGTCTCTCATCGCCGAACTTCTCCATCCCTTACAGCTGAGCTTTTGTTCATTCCTTGCCACCGCCGCTCTTCTTCTTCTCCACTATCACTTTAATTATTTTTTAATTTTTATTGTTTGATATTTTTTCTTAATTATATTATTTTTCAAAATAATATCTGCCAAGAAGATTGTTCTCTTCTTTATTTTATTGAAATTTGACAAACCCATGTTTTGTTTTTTAGATGCTCTTCTTCTCCGTCCCTCAACACCAAAATTCTGGCGGACGCTCTTCATCTCCATCAATCCGAGCTGATCCTTCAAGTTCAGTAAAATATATTTAAATTTTTCATTTTTATATTCTTCAACCATATGAGTATACTTTAGATTTTTTATTTTTATATTCTTCAACCATATCAGAAATTGTTGAAAATTTTTATGTTAAATTTGTCATTTTTATATTCTTCAACCGTATGTGTTGGTTGTTTTTTTTTTTTTTTTTGATAATTTTATGCAATGCTAAAGAAAAAAAATTCATTTGATTCTGCTTGCTTTATTAAAGTACTATTTTTATTTATTTATTTATTTTGATGAATGCTTTATCAAAATTCATTGGATGCCCAACATAGGGATGCATAGCTTTGATATTGTTATTGCAGCAAGTTGGGTGCGTTTGGTTAGCCATTAAAAAATATTTTATTATTATTTTTTTTATTTTTAAAAATAAAAATTAAAAAGTAATATTTGGTAACACTATGAAAAATAAAAAATAAAAATTAAAATAATTAAAATAATTACTTTATATGTAAAGCAAAAATTTTTTGTTTTTCAAAACTTACTTTTCTACTTTTTTTGCTTCTCTACATCTAAAATATCAAACCAAAAAGTAAAGAGCCCGAACCTTTCTCCCTCGTCGAGCTCTTTACCTCTCCGTCCACTTCTCCCTCCCTTCTCGAACTCTTCTTTCTCATCGAGCTCTTCACCTGCCATCTCCAAATGTTGCTTTTTGCTTTATAGTAACGTAATTACCAAACATATTTTTTACTTTTTTTTATTTTTACTCAATAATAAAAATAAAAAAATAAAAAATATTTTTTAAAAATCAAAAATCAAAAAGTATAACCAAATATACTCTTAAAAAATACTATATTAATTAATTTTTTTGCGTATTAAAATCTGAAAATTTTGTAAATTAATCTTGCTTCCTAATTAAATTCTATTTGTAGATGTCAAGTACGGGAGATAATACCAATACTATGGCAGAGAGTGGGAGTGTTGATGTTCCGAGCTCAACGCCATCTGCTTCAACAAAGCCACCTATTTCGAAGAAAAATGATAAAAAGAGATCTTGGGCTTGGGACCATTTCATCAAGATTGACTGAGAAAACAAAAGTGATCAATGAGCTTCATGCAATTATTATGGAAAGGATCTTGCTTACCCTGCTGCAAGTGGTACAAGTTGTTTGATCAATCACTTGGGTAGATGTAAAAAATATCCATATAATGAGGTGAAGAATCAAAAGACTTTAGAGTTCATACCTGATAATACTTCAAAAGAGGGGGGAACAAAACATTCACTTGTGTCTCACACTTTTAGTCAAGAAGAATGTAGGAGAGCACTCTCTAGGATGATTATTGCTGATGAATTGGCTTTTAAGATTGTGGAACATGAAGGATTTCGTTACTTTTGTAGTGTTTTGCAACCAAAGTTTAAACTTGCTTCTCGATTTACAGTGGCTAGAGATTGCTATGAAATGTTTATGGAAAAAAAAATAGAATTGAAGAAATATTTTGCAAATATATGTTCAAGTGTTTGCCTCACTACTGATATATGGACATCTTGCCAAAACCTTAGTTACATGTGTCTCACTACTCATTTCATTGATAATGACTGGACTTTGCATAAAAGAATTATTAATTTGTGTCCTATTTCTAGTCATGGTGGTGAAGTTATTGGTAGGGCTATCGAGAGATATTTGCTTGATTGGGGCATTGGCAAGTTTCTTAGTGTGACCGTAGACGATGCTAGTTCAAATGATATTCGTCTTGATTATTTAAAAAAAGACTTAATATTTGGAAGGGTAGTGTATTGAATGCTGAACATTTGCATGTGAGATGTGCTGCACATGTCTTAAGTCTAACTGTTAGAGATGGATTGGAGGAGTTGGGTGATTCTATTTTGCGAATTTGCAATGCAGTTAAATATGTTAGATCCTCTCCTTCGAGGTTGCAAAGATTTAAATCTTGTGTTGAAAAAGAAAAAATTGAGAGTAAAAGTCTTGTTTGTTTAGATGTTGAAACTCAATGGAACTCAACTTATATGATGCTAGAGGCTGCTACAAAGTTTCAAAAGCTCTTGATTTGCTAGAGAGTTTTGATAGCAAATATGTGTCTGAGCTTACAAACAAAAAGATTTTGCCTACTAGTAGTGATTGGGAGTATGCCCAAAATCTAATTCCTTTTCTAAAAATCTTTTATGAAACCACTTTAAAATTATCTGGTTCGCTTTATATAACTGGCAATGTTTACATGCAAGAAATTTATGGTCATGGAATGATAATTGCTGAAAGGTGTCAAAGTGTTGATCTGAATGCATTTTTGATGGCTAAAAGAATGAAAAAAAAATGACAAATATTGGGGAACTGTGAAGAATATTAATGTCATGATTTTCATTGCTGCAATTCTTGACCCAACACTTAAGTTAGATTATGTATCTTGGGTTATTGATTCCACATTTGAGGGTGAAGATGCTACGTTCTTGCATAAGAAGGTAAAGGATACTTTGGATGCCTTGTTCAGTTATTATAGTTCTATCCATCCTTTAAATGCACGAGGAACTAAACAAGTTAGTATTGCAAGTGATATGGAAGTTGATAGTATAGCAGATGGTGCTAATTTCTTAAACAAATTGTAGAAGAAGAAGAAAGCAGGGTCTGGGTCTATCGAAAACAAAATTGAATTGGATAGGTATTTGTGAGGAATGTGAATCTTTTGATGATAACAAATTTGACATATTAAGTTGGTGGAAAGGGAACTCATTTAAGTATAAGATCCTTTCTTCGATGGCACGAGATGTGTTGGCTATTCCTATCTCCATTGCTGCATCTGACTCTGCTTTTAGTGCCGGAGGCCGAGTTCTTGATTTATTTCGTAGCTCTTTAACTCCAAGAATGGTTAAGGTACTTATATGTGGACAAGATTGGTTTAGAGCTTTTCGTGAGCCTATTTGTGTGGAAGAAAGGTTGGAAGAAATTGAAGAGATGGAATCAGGTGAACCTTTAATTATTTTTTTCGTTAAGTTAATCTCATTAATTTATTTTATTTATTTATATAATAGCTAATTTTTTTTTTTTACCAGAGTTATCTTCCATCACCAAAGATCATGCCATCATTGACATTGATAATTGAGAAGTTCATGATTGACATTGTTGTGGAGCGGATGATTTCTCCCTAACATTACAAAGGTAGACTTCATCCACTCCCAGCCTTCTATTTAGTTTTCTAATCTTCTGCTGAACTCCATTCTTGTAGATCATAGATGATGTAGTGGCATCAAAGTCAGAGCATTCTTCTAAAAAAAAGACATCGGAGAGGATGACTGTATTTCACTCTTTATCATTTCTTACTAACTTTTCAAAGCCCCCCAATTGTAGTCTTTTATTTTATCATGGATGTATTTTATCACGAAGATTATGATATTGTTATGGTGGATATTGTCATGAAGATTTTATTATGTTGTGAAATTATTTAACATTTTTATATATAGATGAAAAAAATCGTTTAACCGATTAATCGATCCGTTTAATACGGTTAATCAATGATCGATTAACTATATCAAATGGATCAGTTACAGTTTATGATTTGAAAAAATCGATAAGTTCAGTTTGGGTTAAAAATTTGAGCAATGGTTCGGTTAACCGAACCATGCTCACCCCTACCTAATATCCTTATTGGTCAGTGTAACAAGTATTCTCGAATTATTAGAAATATGAAATTTTACATCTATCATTGTAGGGGATTGATGCTTCATTCTCTCCATTATTTCAATGTACATGTGATTAAGATTTATGCTTTATGAAATCGAAATAATATGGGTTTCATGACCATAAGAGTACACATCCATGAAAATAGAATTCTTAATATCTTTTGAAGTCATGAATGTTAGAATGCTAGATGAGATTGTCTATAAATCAAGAATGGATTCTTTCTAGGGATTTCTCCTACAAGAATGAAGAGGAAAAAAAAGATGTACTATATATTTTTTTAAGAAAAAAGAAAGGAGAATACAACCAAACAGCTAAAAAGATTTACGGCATGAAGGACATAAATAATCGAAGAAAATGTTTAGGGCATGAAGAAAATAAACAAATAAAATAAAAGGTTTTAGGCACAGAGTAGATAACATAACAGGAAGTTTAAGAGAGAAGGAGATAATTAAATTATGAAGAAGATAACCTAAATGAGAAGAAGTTTAGTGTGTGCCATGCCCTAAGGGAGGATAGGAGAAAGAAATCTTATTGTATGTGATTTTCGATTTCAAGAAAGAACAAATGTGTGTTTTGGCTGCAATAGAAATTGTAAGTGAACTGTGGAATCAAGAACGTATAATAGGGGAGACCACATATAGGAGTATCTTTGGTATTTTTCAAAGATAAATCACATTATAAGGACTGCATCATATGGTATTATGAGATGGAGGGATCGCAAGTTTTATTATCGGTCAAGAGAGAGCAATCATTATAGCTTGGTCATGAGAAGGATTGATAATTAAATTGCTAAAAATTGATTTTCAAAAGATAGTTAAATTATCGAAAATTAAATGTTCAAAAGATAATTGATTTGTCAGCAGCATCCTCTTAACTTATTGTTTATTTCTCAAGGAATTTGTCATGACTGTTTCTTATTTGATGTCATATTTAATGAGAAAAGAAGATTTCAGGATAATATTTTCTCCTGATCACCATCTACGGTAGCCAGTGTTGTATTATGTTCTTGTCATACCATTTCTCTCTCACTCTTTTACTGAAATTTTAGGTACTTCTTAGAACTAGAAAGATTTTAATTGTTTATTTCAATAAATCACCATCGGTATACTTTCTCAACAAATAGAGGGGAGAGAGGTGTAGAGTGGAGGCGAGGAGGGCATGAATAAGGATTCGGCATCCTTCGTATGCCATTTCATTCCATGAATAACACTTCAAAGAATATGAATAACACTTAATTTGTATGCCATTTCATTCCATGAATGCCGGTATAAATGGATTTGGAGGCTGAATGTCCCACCTAGAGTGAAGATCTTTTGGTGGAGACTTGGGTGGGATGGGCTTCCTTGTAAGGCTAAGTTTATATCTAAACATATTATTTTGGAATCTCCGCACATCTGTGATTTATGCACCTCACAAATAGAGGACCGTAATCATGTTATAGTTTCTTGTTTTTTTTCTAATGCTTGCTGGCAGCTCTTGGCATGCAATTGCTATCAAATGCAAATCCCCTCTTCTTTCTCAGGACTCATAGAATATCTCTCTGATCCTATGGTAGAGAATAAGTTGAAATATTTAATGGCATCTGTAGCATGATCGATTTGGCAGGCAAGATGTGCTAGAATTTTTTTCTTAATTATCTTCTACTCCGCAGAGCATTTTACGATAAGTATTTTTCATCTCTTAGGTTATATATGCATTAGGTAGGAGTCCAGGCGCATTATCACCTTTCTTCTCTACAAATTTCATCACACATTGCCGTACCATGACAGCACTGGGGCAGACCTAACTCTTCTCATTTTACCTCACATCCTCCTATGGTTGCTTGGTTACCCCCTCTTCTCGGCACTCTTAAAATTAATTTTGATGCATCGGTGATCAAAGATAAAGCAATGATAGCTTTTGTTATACAAAATAATTAGGATGAGTTACTTCTTGTTGGAGGCCAATCTTTTCATTCTCCTTCTGTGCCTTGGACTGAGTTTTTGGCTGCCTAGCTGGGTGTTAAGCAGCAATCTTACATTTTAATGTCTCACAAATTTGGCTGGAAGGTGATTCTCAAGTTGCTGTCTCTTGAATTTCCTCTTCAAATAATGACAAACATGATGCTAATCCCATTAGGCTTGATTTACAACAATGGCGAAGGAGCTGCTCCTCATTTACTGTTTCACATACATACAGGAAAGCTAATCAATTGGCTGATTACTTTGCCCGACTGTATTTGACTATGGATTTTTATTTTGATAATCTTGCTTATCTAGATATTATTGTCTTACAAATATTAAATGCTGATGCTTATAGAAATTCTTATCATAGGATGAGCTAATGCCCAGTTATTTTTGCACACTATGAACTTATTTATATATAAGTTTGGGGCACTAGATCTTTACTTCGTCATATTGTATACAGGCCTCATTCTTCTTTGGATGAATTTTCGTCTACAAAGCTTGTTTTTTTTCTACTGTACAGACTAACATATTTTACACAAGTACACTTTTACAGTTGATACTGTCTACACAACCTTTTTTTCTTTTACAGTCCTCAGTTAATTCAATTGGTTTTGGCTTCATCAGTTTACTTTCGGATACTTCTTCCACCTACTTAAACCTATTTAACTGCCTGCTGGTTACAAGGTTCATTTTGAATTATTGCTATTTTGGTTCTTGCTTATACGGATTATCAGATTATGCAGTTTCAATTGTATATGATTTTTTTATTTTTTTTTGCATCAATCTTTTTTGTATCCCATACCAATATCTGTTGTTGTATCTCTCTCTTCTCAACGTGACTTGTATTTTATGTGCATATTTCACAGGCAGTTGTTGTATAAAAGCTAGTTGCTGTTGTGCTGCTTTAATAAAATTGTACTTTTTTACAAAAAAAAAAAGAAATATGATATTTATCAACTTTCGAACCTTCTCAAAGTCTATTCATTAAGATCTAATTCCCACTGTCTCACTCTTGTTGCGGTTCAGATTTCGCTCTCACCCTGAAAAACACTAGTGGTGTCAAGCCCATGAGCCCAGGTCCGGATGTGGCCTTAGTGAATCAAGTCAAAACACGTGGCAGACGACGCAGAGCTTTGGAGGCGAACTCACGTCCAAATAAACCTCTGGTAGACATCGATGAGAAGAGCTAGCAGCTGCGTGAAGATTTCGTGGACAATTGGTCACCCAATTTCAAAACCTACAAATCCTTAGGTATCACAACGCTGTCGCCATTAAGAACAGTACCTAATGAAATCTGTTTCCAGCCGACCGTTTTGTTGGATTTTCTACCTCGCTATGTCCTAACGGTTAAATGGGAGAGGAAATTACAAAAGAGCACGTCCCACAACCGACGCCGCAACTGCAGCAATCCACATGGACAAATGTCGCATATATTTTTTATCATGCGGTCACCAACTGCAGCACTCCCCGTGATGCACGGTCTTTCCGCATGCAGCACTCGGTACCATATATCAAATGATGGATGGTTGTCAAAAAAAAAAAAATCTTATACATTATATTTTGTCCCTTGATCATTCTCTATGGTGCAAACTATGATTCTAGGCTTGCGGTCCCCTTCTACCGACATCCCCACTGCCCATCATCACAAGGAACGGCAGAAAGCTCTCGTCATTTTCTCAAAAACCAGAGTATTTAGAGAAAGTTAATTAGCCCAACATAGAAGGGAATCTATTCAATTTGATATGCCTATACTCCATCTATATATAAGAAGCGCTCAGCATTAACAATATAACAAAAAAAAAAAAACATATAAAACTAAACAAAAACTTCACGTGTATATAATAATGAGACAAGGAGAAAAGAATCAAAGAACGTAGGTATTATTGCCGCGTGCGCTGAAGCCGGGATCCAATGGTCTTGAGCTCGAATCTCTTGACCAAGCCGGCGAGTTGTCGGAGGGTTGGATCGAAGACATAAGGCGTGCCCTCGAAGGTTAGTGTGGTATCATTAACAAACACCTTGCAGGGATATCTTCTGTCGGCAATCGTGCCATGGTAGTGGAAGTACTTAATCCTGCCTTCCGTCTTGTGGAGGCTCCTCCCAGCTATGTTCTGGGACATGTGCACGCCAGTCGCGAAGACGTTGCGAGGCTGGATCGCATACTTTCGATCCCTTCTCACTCCTCTCTTCACGTCCCTGTACACCAGCTTCTCAAAGCCCCACATCCTAACACATTGGAGGCAATATGAATCAGTTCCTAGAGCGAGAATAAGGGCATTCAGTCACATGCTACAAAGGAACAGATCAAATGAACAAGGCTGGCAACAACTGTTGGCCACCATTTCACGCGGCATTATGTGGTCTATTATTCTAACCCATCCCACCAACCATATTGAATGAGTCATAGATGGCAATATACATTCCAGAGAAACAAAGAGCGCAAGATCTTTAGCCTATTTCCCATAATAATGAACTAAATAAGTTGCATGCAGTGTGTAATTAATACAGTATATCTACAAATTTGTGTGTGTGTATGTATATGTTCTTAATTTAACCAATGTTATCCTAAGAACTTCCACCAGAAACAGACACTTGAGACATAGTTTAGGCTACAGCACTAGACAGCTATTTCAGAAAAAAAAGATATAGGAGAATCGGACAGATTAATAAATTGTTTGAACAAACATCCATTCCAAACACAAGGTTGAATGGCAAAACATTAATTACAGGTAATAAGAAGATAAAATAACATCACAATCCTCAATAGGTTTTGACTATTTCTATTCTTAATTAAGATAAAGTAAGAAGCACCACCACCAGAAACAGACTCATCGTACATTTCACACTGAATCAAGAAAACAACTAATTGACTAAAACAGTTAGCAGAGAAATAAAACCATAAATCTTGAAAAACCATTCATACGAAATATTAATTCTAATCACAATCTTGGATAGAACTACTGCTCTTATAAGAAAGAAGGAAGGAAGGAAAAAAAAAAAAAGACATTTAGTACATAGCAAGAAACACGCATTTTAAAGCAACGCCAAGAAACGGTAAAGTTGATTGAGCTAGGGCAACTGGAACTCACCTTGGGGTCTTCCCGGCATCGCTCGAGAGACAGAGCTTGTTGGACATTGGCATCTGCTCAATAGTGAACTGCGTGTAGCTGGAGAACAAGGCGAGGACCGACTGCAGGGTGGTCTTCGGCTGGACGTAGATGAACTCATCCACATCGAAGAAGAACATCCACTTGGCCATGAACCTGTATCTGTGCAAGCAATCATTCACCACCAGGAATTGGTTGTGGTAGTAGCCATCAAACCTTTCCTGCTCCCTGATGTCCTGCAGCGTTACGAGCCCCTTCTCCATCCACGGCCGGAGAACCTCCATCACCCCCGGGTGGACGCCGCCGGCGTCGTGGATAACGAAGTGGGACTTGTCGCCGAAGAGCTTGACATGGTAGGCCATCCACTCCCTCATCCTCTGGGGACTCAGATTCCCGTAAAGCGACGAGCCGCAGTAGAGGTAATCATACTTGGGCGGTGCCGAGAATATGGACGCGTTCACGCTCCCGGGGGCCTCTTCCAGGGCGACAAATCTCTCCTCCACGTCGAGTGCGCGATCGGCGCCGCCTCCGGTGGTGGCGTTGACGATCAGGCGGCCGCCGGAGCCGTCGGCGCCGACGTCGGCGGGGAAGGTACAATTCACCACGACGACGGTGTACACGCGGCCGTAGCCCCAGTCCGGGAGGATCTTGTAAGCCGGGGCGGTGACGGAAGCGCCGGGATTGTCGTGGGGGGCCCACTCGCAGGTGAATCGGGGCTTGGCGAAGACATGGAGCGGCTTCGACGCGAGTCCGACGACCGCGAAGGTGTTGCTACCGCCGCGGTAGGCGCCCATCTGGACGAAGAGGTACGCAGCGGAACCCACAGGGTTGAAGGCCCTCTTCACGACGGAATCCGGAGTTACCTCCTCGTGTTTTAGAGCTTGAGGAGTAGGCACAGAGGAGGAGAGATTTAGGGGTGGAGCTTGGGAGGAAGAAGAGGAGGCGGCGGAGGAAAAGGAGGAGGAGAACTTAGAATACAGGCAGGAGCGGAGATCGGCGGAGGAAAGGCCGAGATTGGAAGGGAGGAACTGGATGATGGTGGCGAGAGAGCCGAGGAAGAAAAGGGAGGTGAGGAGGAGCTTGATGTCGGCGCAGTTCCAGACCACGCCGACGAGCACGTTCCGCTCCCCCGCTTTCTCCCTGTCCTTTACCATTCTGAACCTCCAATGGCCCTCACCACCGGAAAAGAGACTGATGATTGGAAAGAAGAAAAGTACTTGAAGAAAATAGGATGAGAGGCAAAGAAAAGAACTCGGCAGCTCTGCCTGCCGGCTGGGCTGGAAGAGTAGGTGGGTAGATTGATGCCTTCCTTTAAAGAGAAACTCTCGATCTTAATTCTGCCAGGGCGAAAGGGAGAGGGAGGGCGAGATCCCTGTTTAGGTACTGGAAGGAAAGGGGAAAGAACGGTGGGGTCGTACTTGGATTTTAGTTTTGTCTAGGGTCTTCCTTTATTTTCCTTTTTTTTCTTTTTTTCTTTTTTTTTGTAATTTTTTTCTTTATATTCTATGGACGTTTCATGGAAGGAAAGGGAGCGGAAAAGGAACGAGAATAAGCTGGAAAGAAGTAAGGCGGGTGGGGACCGGTTTTGGCGAGCCACGTGGGCTGTGTAGGATAAGAAATAGGCGAGGCGGTGCCCCCCCCTTCCGGTGCGCGCCGTCCTGCCTTTTCGATAATTAAGCACGGATATCTGCGGTGTGTTTTGGACAGGTGCTGTATCTTTCTTGCGGAGGAAGGATCCACCTTCCTTGGCACGAGATTGTGCAGTGGCTGTTTGCAATTCCGTGCATGTAGATGAATTAAGAGATTCGGAGCGTTTCAAGCTTGGTTGAATTGGAGTGTAGCACGATGGTGAAAATATTTTACAATCATAGGAAACGGTCGAAGAGATGCCAGTCCAAAAGAGAATAAAAAAAGATAAAAAAGATGTAGAAGTATGAGAGTATGCTCGGATTTTTCTTCACGTTTAGCATCTCATATAGAGAAGAGGATTCGAATTTTCATGATTGAGATTTTACAATTTATGGATGACTAATTGAATTTTTTTCATATTTGTTAATTGAGATGATTAAGATATTCTTTTTCTGTGCATCGTGATCAAACTTTTTTTTATCTGTTGGACAACCATGATATTCTTTTTCAGATGCATTAAGACCGATGGAGTTGTTATCAATCATTCGAATTATTTGGATAATTGATTGACCCTTGATTTTATTGAATATGGATCGCCGTCTGCTTAGCGGGCTAAGCTATCAGAGAAGATTTTAGAGATGACAAATCAAAGCCACATCAGATTAAAATCATATTAACCCTATGACAAGATACCTGCTTTCACTATAAAGAGAACTAATGAAGGATGAATCCAAAGGAAAGGGGCCATATCATTGAGATTGAACTTTCATACCATGGAGATTGAACTTCCACTTTTATGGGCTAGAAAATATGTTAGTGGCTTGTTCATAAGATGAGCCACGGAATAAGGATCAGCTCTAGAGCTAGATTTTGTTCCTTAGAGAAATTCTTTGTCCACCATCCCCGATGGAGAAAAATTGAGATGGTGCACACCGCTTCACCAGATTGGACCATATAGCGCAATTGATAATGGGGGTTGTATTGATTTTCAACACCATAAAAATTTAATATAACTCGACTTTTTTTTTTTTTTTTAAATTTTTCTTGATGAAAATATTCTTTTCCTCCAAAACGCCATCTTTTACTCTATTTTGCTTATGCCTGACTAGGATGTTATAGATAATAACAAGATATCATAACAATCAACAGGATGTCACATAAAATATCAAGATGTCGTAATAATGATATGATATTCTTTTGTATCTTATAAACAATTATCGGAAAGTAATATTATTGGCACATGATATCATATAAGCAACATGATATTATATCATTATCCAAAATATCATGGGATTTAATAGAAAATCATATAAGGTATTAAGAAGTAATAATAGTCTTCTTTCTTTATTCTATAAGACCCTGAACAATATATATGATTTTTTGTATTTCTGTAACGATATCATGTTTTCTATATATATATATATATGACATCTTGTTGCTTTATATCACATCATTAACATGACTTTATGTTGCATAGTATAACATCTTTTGGACTATTATAATTTTTAGTTGCTGACTATGATTTTTTGTTTCTTTATATAATATTCTATTGGTTATTATAATTTTTCATCATTTGTTATAGCATCCAATTACTTTTTATAATATTCTATTGATTATTATCACTTTCTATTATTCTATATAATATTTTGTTTGCTATTTTGACGTTATGTTATTTTCTATGACATCCTATTGATTATTATGATATCTTATTATTATTTATGACATCTCGATCAAACATGAACAAAATAGAATAAAAGATGGTGTTTTGAAGGGAAAGTATATTTTTGTCAGAAAAAAAATTAAAAAAAAGTGTAGCTGCATGAAATTCACATGGCATTGGAAATTAGTGCAACCTTCATTATTAATTGTATTATGTGACCCAATCCAGTGAAGCACTACGCTCCACTTTAGTTTTTATCTGCCGGAGGCAGTGGACAAAGAATTTCAGTTGTTTCCTGCTAAAACAAGTTTGAATGGGCCTATTATTGGGCCAAGCTCGAGTTATCAGTTAATTGCTTAGTTCATCCGTTGCTGTACCAAGAGGCAGCCCAGGGACGAGGAATCGTCACCCTACCTGGCATTTAGTTAATCACTTTCGTTTTATGTTATATGTTACGTTAATTTAAGTGTGTTAGGAGTTGCCTTAATGTCTATAAGGAAGCGAATTTGCACCTTGAGTTCATTAAATACATGATATGTGATATGTAACAATTGAATAATTGGACCATTTTCGCTATTGCTTGGGCTCATAAAGCCCAGCTGGCTTTCAAGCCGGGCTGGATGTTCCAGCTGTGGGCTTAACCCACTAAATCATACCCGGCCTTGTAAGCCTAACATCTTGGTTGAGTACAGTAATCAATGGCCCAGCATAGCTTAAATACATTTCTACTCATCCCCCAGCAGCCAGCAGGGTCAGAAGTCAAGTAGGTTATCCCACTGGGTCCAGATTTTGTCAAGTGGCTAGTTTCCTCTTCGTTTTGTTCTTCCTTTTTACCTCCATTCTATTATGTTTTCTATTTCATAGCATGCCAAAATTAAGCAATAAATGGGCCCAATCCATTTTTCTGCCTCGTCCTATTACTCGGATAGATTTGGAATAGATGCATCTTTAAAGAATGGGAGGAACGACTTACTGACTTGATTGAGACTTCTGATCTTTCAAAAGATCTTAAATTTACATAGCCTTGCAATGAATTTTTGTTGCTGATGGTAAAGAGCCATTGTCAGAGTTTGACTAGTTGCCTAGTAGTTTTTATTTCTGTGTCCTGTCAATCCCTGCAATTTTTTACATCTTGTCTGCTTAAATTTAGTATGCTTAAAGGTTAAAAGAAGAGATCCTTCAATTTATATGCATATCAAAGATCAAAACTACATAAGGAATTTAACTGAGCTAATACAAAAGTTGTTTGTTCTACATTTAAAGCTAGACAGTCTGCAGTTATTCCGCATTACTTGTCTTTATACCTACTCTGCAAGACTGCAACTACTACTGTAAGCTACGTTATTAATGTTAGATGCTTTATTCTATAAGCCCACTATGTTGATCCAATCCTTCATCTCAGATATACTCTTGCAGTAGATAACTCTGGGCCATGATGAAATATCTAGGTATAAATATATGCATGTGTGTACAAAGTTTCCTTTCTTTTTTTTTTTTTGGCTAAAGAAAACTTTTCAAGCTTTGATTGCTCATCTGCCTAGTAGAAATGTAGTTATGAGTAGAGGAGTTCACAAGAGAGATTATAAAATAATTCCTCCTTTAATAATACAAAAAGGGTTACTAGGCCGTAGCATCTTGGTAATCAATTATATATTTCCACTAGCATCCATTGCTTGATTTTGTGCATCATTGTGGTTGAAAGAGAAATACAAGTCCACATATTAGCATTTTATCCTTCAGGAAAGATTGAAATGCCTTTCCAAATGTCATCAGAGTTGGCGTTTATTCACCATGTTGCAAATGTTGCCCACAAAATACTCTGTTAGCTAGAGATGTGATCAGCTCAAATTAAGCTGATTAAATTGCGTTACATTTTGGATATGATTTTATTCGTCTAAGCACATGGGATCTGATGGGCAGATTTTGTTAGGTATTTAATGTTCTCTCTGTCAAGCTTCTTTCTCTCAGAAGTAACTCATGAAATTTTCTTCTCAGCATTGCCTTCCTGGTTCCAAAGCAATAACCTTTCTTTTTCTTTTTCTTTTTCTATTCTTTTTTTTTTTTCCCCCTATTCACAAAGAAAGAAAAGATCGGCTCCCGTTATTGGCTGCTCTAACATATATGCTTGATCTTTCCAAGCAAATTTTCTCGCAAAGACCTAGTGATTATACACACGGTCGACCCCACCATAAATCCATATATTTAGTATTATGGAGATCTAAAACAATGAAGGTTTTTGTGTCAATACACCATGATGCAAAACCCGGTCATTAAACTGCTCATTAGAGGATCTTCTACTTGATTTGGCCAAGCAGAATTCCGAGAATAATTTATTATTAATATTCATATCTATATCCCATCGAAATGTCGGACACATCTCGAATAGGAAGTGTCGTCTACTTTTAGAAGATTGTTTATGAATTTGGAAGCCAGCCATGGACGATATGTTGATGCAATTGGATAGATACTCGTATAGATTATCATGTGCAAGCAATCACTTTGGGAAATCATTGCAGTATGGCATCGCAATCAGTTTGAGAAATTATGTTCACGTGCATATATAGTCGATGATATTTGAAAGATGCTGCATCTTTCTTTATGTATTTCCTAGAGTAGACCTTCATATTCACATTGAACGAGTTATCCTAATAGCACGCTCTTCTCGATGATGATTCCAAGAATCTCATTCGCAACATTATAATGTGTGAGTCGCGACTTAGATATTTGATCGACGCCAAACTAAATGCGTGTGAAGCATGTAACAAAGGGCATGTGCGTGCTTGCCACCAATGCAAGTAAGCAACCATGCCATGATGCCAACTCCATCCAGCCTAGCTACAATATAAGATAGGTCTACATGTTGTTGAGAAGAGAGTTATTGCCTAACTAACGTCAACATGCTCTTCCAGGCATAACCACCATAAACACATACCAATAATTGGTTGCAAGGAGCAAAGGTAAACCAAAAGAAAAGGGAGAGCACATGGAGAAGGATTCTTGTACAGACGTCAAAAGGAAAAAAAAAGAAGAGAGTATACACTATCTGTTAAGCAAACTGCACACCCACATGACAACATATAGAACCCACACTACACCTCCAGCCCATCCATGCCACTGGCAAGGGGGGCTTCATTTCCTTTAAGCAAAAAAGTAGTTAGCCCAGTGGCAATGTCACAACTCTTTCCCAACAAGGACG
The DNA here is from genome assembly GCF_000442705.2 of Elaeis guineensis. Classification (NCBI taxonomy): domain Eukaryota; kingdom Viridiplantae; phylum Streptophyta; class Magnoliopsida; order Arecales; family Arecaceae; genus Elaeis; species Elaeis guineensis. The sequence continues at coordinate 93,542,678 of NC_025994.2, read as the reverse complement.
CAAACACCAACTTAGAGAGAGAGAGAGAGAGAGAGAATGGGGAATAACACCCATTAAGCTAAGGAAGGCTAATGGCGGACGGCATTGGTGGGTCCTCTCACAATATTCTTCTCGTCCTCCCACAGGCTGTTAAAGGGAAGTTGAGCTGGGCCGGGGGGGGATGGCAAGGGGGAATAATGAGGCGTGTTATGTGGTCACATGGCCGAAGGGAAAGCCCTTCTGACACACAATGGTGCAGTTGCCCTGCCAAACCACGTGCTCTCTGTCCCCTCGCCACATGCAATCGCCCCCTTCCCTTTGTCTCTCTCCTTCCTCGCCTCCTCATCCATCCCCATCACTTAGAAAAAGTTCACAGCACTTCACAAGAAACACTATAAAGACTATACACTGATGGTCACTCCCCATTAGATTCTTTGCTGACCCAAAAGAAAAAGAAAGCTAAGGCTGATACTAACATATATATTGTGGTGGTTAAATCAGAGGGTAAAAGACAGTTGTCGTTGTCAATGGGCGGCGGCGGAGGAGCAGTAGAGGTGGCGGGGACACGTGATGAGGTGGTCGTTGGTGAGGCCGGCGGCCTGCATGAAGGAATGGACGACGGTTGGGCCGACAAACCGGAAGCCCCGGCGGACCATATCTTTGCTGATGGACTCGGATTTGGAGGTCTTGACGGGGATCTTCCTGCATGACTTGTAATTTGTGGAGATGGGCTTGGAGTTCACGAACCCCCATAGATATTTGTCCAACGACCCAAACTCCTTCCTCACCTGCTCCAAGACCGGTCACATGCATTGCATGATTAGTTCACACTTGTGACAGAGCTCAGAAGATAAAGTAAAACAAATAATTGATCGGAGTTTGGAGGGAAAGATGGTGGGATGAGAGACAAGGGTTAGATTAGTTAGGTAAGTCTTGTCGGCTTTCATTTTGGTTGGAAAGAAGTCTTTCCCTTGAGGTGCAATCATTGTCACAAATGTCTCGGGGGTTCTGCAAGTGTGAAGTCATTTTTACTCTTCAAATAACTTTTCTGTTTCTCAGGTGAAAAAGAAACCCCAACTTGTGTGGTAATGGTTGCAGAGCAGTAGAAGATTTTTGCCATGCTTTTGACTTCTCAGATCAAAAGAAGATTAATAATTAGGATGCTTCCGAATTATGATCGCCCTATTACTGAGATGTAAATAGTAGTTCCTGACATTATTTCCGCTATCTCTGTACAGATGAAAGGCAGTATAATGAGTACATGTGTGGTTGTATATATGTGGCCAAGTCTTTACCGTTCTAAACTGTATTAAAATCAATAATAGAGACTACTTGCTGGACGCTTCCTTGCCACTGGTTGTCATCGCAAGCGAGCGTTTATTGAAAAACCCCATTAATGCTAATGTTTTTGGAGACATTTTTATAGATATGGTTACCTAATCAAAGGTTCTTTTGTTTATCAAACCTTCTTTTAACTTGGACAACAATGTGATGCCTTTTCTCCAGGCAGAGTTAGGTTTCCTTGTACACAAAAAACTTTGAGAGTGATTCCCCAGTTTCTTTTATTTTTTCCTCTTTCTTTTTGTGCTTGATTAGGCTGGAAACGGGATTCCTAAGAGGCAAAATCATGATCTAAAAGGTGGCTTTGTTTAACGACCAACTTAATAAAGAATGCATAAGTTCCAATTCACGCAATAAACTGGTTTTATACTTTTATATGGTTTTATGCTTTTATACATCCTTTTTTTTTTTTTTTTTTTCCAATATGAACAATATTAATATATGACAAGAAGAAAATGGGACAAACGGCGGGTTGGTTGAGATACCTCAAGGATTCGGTTGGCGTTATCTACGGTCCCTCTAACTCTCCCCAAATCCAGCCCATATTCCATGCTGATGGAGGTCATTTGTCTCTCTGTGAGCTTGGAGACCACTTCTGCATCAAATTCAGCAAAAGCTGCCCTGCAATTATACAACCCAAGGTAAGAAAACAAATCACAACAACTTCCTTTTCCTAAACAGAACCGTGATTCATATCACCAGCAAAGACTTCACTTTTATATTTCTACCAAAAAAAAAAAAAAAAAGACTTCACTTTTATCAAAAACGATCTCTACATTCTACCTGAAGTCATTCCTTTTCCTCAATATGGTAGTCCAATCCAATCCAACCTGAGCACCAGACAGCACAAGTAATTCAAATAGCATCCTGCAGCGATAGACCCCCAAAACTGTAGTTAGCCTCCAAACAGAGAGAGAAGGGGGGAGGGAGAGAGAGAGAGAGAGAGGGAATGCAGACTCACTTGTCATCATGGACTGGAACTCCCCACTCCTCATCATGGTATGCCACATAGAGTGGGTCTACTCATCATATAACAAGCCACACAATTAGAAAGAGAGTAGCCTAGTATGACTATAATTCCATAAAAGCTCCAAGGAAAAACACACTAAAAGACAAATTAAAAGATGTATATTTACTACCAGAATAGGATGTTATGAAGCTGCATCTCTTCTCCTCTTGGCTAGCATTGGAGGAAGTGTCCACTGTGACTACCTTCCCTTCAAGCTTGGATGCTGTCCGCCCATAATGGGCGATCCTCATCTTCCTCTGGGCTTGCATGAGGCTAGCCTGCTCCCTCTGAGCAGCTGCAATGCTACCTGGAGCTCTGTCGCTCGAAAACAGCGATGCTTCTACGGAAAGGCCACCTTGGCCAGCACTGCTAGTTTTCTTTGATTTCTTCCTCACCACCGGAGTCGATTTCCCGGAGGACTTGGGTGTCGCCGGCTTCTCGCTGCTAGAGTTCAGACCATTGGGGTCATTGCTACGCTTGACCACAACCTTGGCTGGCTTCGCCTTGGGAGACACCGGTGGCGAGAACTTAGGAGCCTTGGGCGAAGAAGCAATGAGTTTAGTTTCGTTAGCATCAAAGTCAGAATTAGTATTAGTGTTGGCGAAGGAAGTAGGCAAAGAAATGGATTTCTGTAGGGTCTTCTTCAGCGGCCTGCAGGCCTCCAAGGTTGCGATACGGTTGCAGGCAGGCTGCAAGACTGCCCGCCCATCAATTTGCGCCACCTCCTCGAGGCCAACTGCATGGCCTGACTTGATTTTGGAGTTACACATGTTGTTTTCTTGAGAAAGAGCTATTTGACAGACAAGTATGGGTGAGGAGAGTCCCTGAACACTAGTTGCCGGTGTTTGAGTTGGGATGGAAAGAAAGGAGAGGGGAGGGGGGTTATATAAATATATCAAGGAGGGGAGGGGAGGGGAGGAGAGGTGGAGAGGAAAGGGAGGGGAAGGTGGGGACAAGTGGGGAGAGTGGGGGCCCAAAGCAAGAGGTGGGGAAAGTAGGGACAGGTAAGTGTGGGGGAGTAGGAACATGGAGGGGTTGGAGTCTGCCATACAAGGCTTGTGTGGGGGGGCGTGGCTCTTGGTTGGGGCTTGGGATCCCCGGGCACGAGGCCTGATAGGGACCCCTGGTCCGGCTTAGTCTCTCCTCGGGGTGGGACTAATTACCACCCCAGACCAAAGGCCAGATCCACCGGTCGAGTTGGGCGATCACACTCGCCCTCACAACTCGGAGAGATCATGAAGTGGTGGACAAGGAAAGGATATGGGGAAGGACTCGATCATTCCCCACTTCTTTCTAGCTGGCAGGAATCTTGTTCCAATTGCTCTTATCTTCTCTCTCTCTATGGAGCACACACGTTTGTGATCACAAGTTAGATCCATCCAGTGGCTATCAGTAGGGTAGTCTAAGATATCAGCAAGTAATAGTTTTGTATTGCAGGCATCTGTTTGATGCCAATCAGGGAAGACATGGATGGATCAAGTACGTCCAATGAGAGGGCACCGAGCTTCTAATTGATTGATCGGTTGGCATTTGATGTGTTGTAGCTTATATAAACTTCATTGCAGGACGTCAACGGGCCTGGCTTGTCTTCATAAAGCGTTTGCAGGGTATTGTTATTTCAGCAGGTGAAAACAGTCGGGTTAGGTAACTTTTCCTTTTGGCTTTTATTCCGTCCATGAGGTAGTTGTATGTGTGATGGATTTGATTGGAGGTTGCTGCACTGTGGGGAAATTCTTGGATTCCTTGGTTTGGTCATGATATAAAGCTAACATTGAAGGTAGCCAGCTAGAGTAATTACTATTTGTTCGCTACGTGCTGCTACTGCTGCTGTTGCAAGTAGGGAAAGTGGTGGTTATTTTTTGAAGGGAGACTTGAGTCCCTCCAACCTCTGCGCAGGTGCCACACATGGATGGTTCCCACGGCAGATTCATGTACCACTAACTGGTTATTGTTTAGAGCAAACCTTTGATAATGACCATTTAACAACCGGAAAGCGTCACATGAGCAACTTAATTGCATATGATTTTAGGATGCTGGTACATCAGAATAACTAATCGATGCAGAAATATATATGAAACATTGTATAGAAAACCTTGGCAGTGTAATGAAGACAGGATGATTAGTTTGCATGATGATGGAAACAGTGGCACTAAGGTAAGTAGAGAATTTTTGGAAAAGAGTAAAGAACGGCGTAGTAGTTCTTTGTTTCAAATTAGCAGACTCTTTACATGATTACAGATAGAGACACATGCCTGATGCATCTTGTGTTAAGAAACCTATGTAAAAGAATCATTGTATTTTCTCTTATATAAAGCAAAATAAATGTATAAAAAACAAAATCGTTGAGTTTACTAATTGTTTCAGATTATTTAAGAAAGCTAGAACTGACATTTCTTCTATAGCACTCAATTAATGTCATCGCAATTGCAATAAATTTTCAGATTTGAGATTTCTGTAACTCTAAAAGCAGTGTACGGGCTCCAACGGCACACCAAACACAAAAGACATAATAGATATATATTAGGATGTATTTGAACCTGTATAAAAGCCCTACCTTGTCTCTGACAAGTCAATCGTTGTGGTACTCCATGAGATCTCATTTCTTTCCAAAAAGAAAAAATGGGGAAAAAAAAAGAAATAGAAAAATGTACTTGATGACAACATAGCTTTCTTATAAATCCCTCATTCGTTATATCCCTGCCTTCCTGACGTTAGCCCTAAGGAGACAGAAGAAGATCTGTTTTTATTTCAACAAATACAGTCGCCTACCCTGCAACTAATTCAATGTCAGGGCTGCCACTGGCACCAGCTATCCAAAGCCCTATCAAATGCCAATCCTTTACCAGGTTAGGCCCCCAGGGCAACAAGAAGTTGAAAGCCTTGGCCCTACGTTGCAGTGTGCCACTGGTGGGGGAGACCAGCCCACATGTGGGCCTAAAACTTGGAGCCGAACCCTGTCCAGAGTTACTTGTCCCCTAGCCCTATTAGTGGTCCAGTCCCTTAAAATTCACAACCTACTCCATGTTAGACATGGTGGTCTTGGTATGGTATGCATGAACTTGATCATATTATGTGCATCAAGTTATTTGTTGTCACCAACACATTCAGATGAAACTTTTGATTTAAAGTGAAGCATCAATATATCTGTCTTTAAACACGATTTGGTTCATTCAAATCAGCAAGCAGATTTTGTTTAACATAGGTGTAGATCACTGGAACTTAAGAATGAGTTATTGCCAACATTTAACCTGACATTAACTGTCTAAATCATATTGATACAGAAGGGCAACTCTATTTTAACAAAACAAGAGTTCGGTCGGAGAATTATAAATGTTATATGAAGTCACATAAGTTCTAAAGCCTGAAAATCTTGGTACAAACACAAAAATTTACATGCAAGTCTTAGCTGTGTCATCTATGTGATCAAAAAGAGGTAAGGTGCAAAATTCTTCCTTTTCGGTAAGTAAAATTCTACTTTAGTTCTCTTGCCAATTGTCAAAAATGTAAAATTACCTGATGTGCTCTGGTTTTGCCCTTCGAGCAACTTCAAGATATGGGCATGAATAGACCATTACTCAAATCAGAACATTAAATATCTCGAAGAAGAAATCATTATCCAATTTTGTATAGAGATTAGCATGCTGCTGATCAAAATGTGCTCCTGAGAAAAGAAAAAAAAATATTGGAGGAAATCCAAAAAGAAAACTCAAAAATTTATTTAATCTTATTTTTTTTAATTTTATTTTTTAAATATTTTAATCTCTTTATTATTGTGATTTTCATTTCTGATCGTTGGGTACCTAATTACCAATGGTCATTTGCATTTAATCTTATTTTTATTTTTTGACTGTCGAACTTTGCATTAAAGATTTTGACTATTGGACTCCTTATTAAAGATCTTAATGGATCAATAAAAATTTCAATGGTCATAACGATCACAAATGATCATAAACAGATCATATTGGATGGTTATAAAAAGACCATCTTGCGATCTGATTTTGGACATTCTATCCAAGCCACTCCCTCTCTTTCTTCTAATATTTGTTTCAATTATTTTTCTTTCTAGTTATTTTTCTGGGTACCGAAAGAGTCTTCATCAACCTTCTCCACGATCGTGCTCGCAGGCAGAGGATCCCGGCCATATCTTGGGATGGTTTTTCTACATATTCCTGCATAAGGGACAGAAATATATCTTAGGACAGTATTTAACACGCTTTCTGTGGGTTTGATTAATTTTATGTCTTAATATAATGTAAGTTATTTATAATTTTTTACAATTAAAACTCTCATTACTTTTTTTAAATCACATCAAATTTTTAAATATTGTTTCAACAATCTAAGACGTAATTCTCGGTCTGTGATTAAGAAGATATGAGTGGATGTTGATTTTGTCTAAATTCTCATTATATATAATTGTCTATATTACGTTCGGCCAGCACATTATTTGCGGTCTGCAAATATGATAGTGTCTTTGTTTAATAAGAAATATAGTTGTTTAGCAGTCAGTAAATATTTTTAAATTCTTCACCCACATGCACCTCTGACTGAAAATTTTGCAGCCGATCAGTTTGTTAGGATGCTTCCAGGTAAAGTAATAGTTCATTGTAATTTTTTTTTGAAAAAATTATACGGACATCCTCTCAAATTTATCTTAATTTTATTTACACCTCTTATAGTTTAAAACATCTTAATTATATCCTCCAAATTATCGAAGTATTTCAATGTGATCCTTCCATCCATTTGTTCATTATATTGCCCTTCGAGAAGATGAAAATGCCCATCCCTCTCTACAAGATCAGTTACAATGCCAATCCTTCCTATTTCAACATCTGTCTTTTGGCATCCCTTGCTTCTGGCGATTGTTATTTGGCAAGATTCCGATGACAATTTCCATCCCACTCTCTGTTTCAGTCGAGCATTGTCTCCTTCCTCATGCACGAGCATTGAGGTCCTCTTGAATACTTTATTTTCGTCCGCAGGTTAGCCCTACATCTTCTTTTGCCAGTAATACATCTTTTAGCAAACTATTTTTCATATAAAATCATGATTATGATGATTATTCTATTGATGTATGTCTCTTTAGTGGCTGACCGATAGTTTTAGGATTTTATGATTGTAAATTGATAGTTTTAGATTTTTTTTTCTCTGATTTTTGTGGTCCCTCTGTCCTGGCATATTTTGTGGTCCTATTTTTTATATGCATGAGCATGACAGATGGGATCCACAGGAAGCCTTCCACAGTAAAATGCCATTCCTTTTTCAGAAATATTTTAGTTTAGCCAAACAGTATTTTTTAATGTCCTATGTCTCTTGTTCATTGATACTCAATTTAAGCCTTGGTTTAGTTTAAGATTATGCTAGAGCATAATTTAAGCCTCGATTTGAAAGCATTACATAATCTGTATATGCTTGCAATTTTAAGTCATTTTTTAGTGTGCTATGTCTCTTATTTGTTGTGCAGGGATGGACTCTGACATGTTTACTGTATAAATCTACTATGGTGGATTTTTCAAATACCATCCAACCTACCATTACAGTCAGGGCAGTAGTCAATACTTTGATAATTGTGATAAAGATAGATTTAATATCACAGAGATAGAGGACATGATGAACCAGTTAGGGTACACAAATTATACCTACTTTTATTACCTAATGTCAGGACAGACATTACAAAATGGCTTGAGGGAATTAAGGTATGATGGCGACATATTGAAGATGTTGGGTTCAATGCGAGGTGCTGATATGGTTGAGGTATATATTGAGCACCAAGTGGATGCAGATAATGTTCCTTCATCTGAAATAGGCAAACAAAATCCATTGGTGTGTATCCAAGTCACAAGGGAGGAAATGTCCACTATAAAAGATAGAACTACATCGACACCAAGAATCTGGATAAAGAGATTGGCAATGAAAAGGGTAGGTTGCTTTAAATTTAAATTTGATGAGAAATTGAAAGGGATTGAAGCTGCCACTTCAAACCCTACAGTTGCCAGTGAAAGCAACAGTGATGAATGACGATGACGATGATCTTTTCGATGATTATATCGATAGAGATATACTTGAGGAGGAGTTGAGATCTTGGGCACATTATTCTTCATCTCATGAGAAGCTAATTTTTTAGAGAGGAGCAGCCTACTGGTAGGGAATCAGATGGTAGTAGCAGCTCCCATCTCCACAGCTTGAGCAATGATAGTAATTCAGATGCTGGTATTTGATGTTCTGAATATCCTGAATTCAATGAATCCACAGATATTAAGAGAAATATTAACCTTTTAGTTGGAATGACTTTTAGAAATGCCGCATAATTTAAGAAGGTGTTGCGGCTTTATAGCATATAGGAGGATTTTGTGTATATATACAAGAAGAACAAATCCAGTCGGATAACTGCTGCATGCAAGCTCGCATGTGGGTGGAGGATTCATGTTTCTCTTGTGCAGAGGAAGGTCACCTATCAAATAAAGACATTCCAATATGTACATAGCTGTGGACGGCAATTTGAGAATCACAATGCCACATCCATCTTTCTAGCAGAGAAGTATCTTGATGAGATTAGAAGTGACACAAAATAGAGTGTTAAAGATTTTTAAGAACAAGTTAGGAGGGATGTGAAGGTTTTTGTTTCAAGGGCACAGTGCTATAGGGCCAAAAACAGAGCATTGAAGATTATTCAAGGCAGCCACAGGGAGCAGTATGCCCATTGGTGAGAATATGGTCAGATAATCAGACAAACTAATCCTAGAAGCACGATGTTATTGGATGTTAGTAGGCCCGATTAGAGTAGGTAGCCCATTTTTAGAAGATTATACTATTATCTTGCATCATGCAATCAAGGCTTCATCAAAGGCTGCAAACCTATTATTGGTTTGGACAGTTGCCACTTGAAGGACTCTTTTGGAGGAAAGCTCCTAGCTGCAGTGGGGAAGAATAGAAATAAAAATATATTTCCTATTGCATGGGCCGTTGTAGAGGCCGAGATGAAAGATAGCTGGTGCTGGTTTTTAACTTGCTTACTACAGGATATTGGTCCATTAGAAGAGCATGGATGGATCTTTATGTCTGACAGAAAAAAAGTTTGTTTCAATTGTCTTGTTAATAAACTTATTCAATTGTCTTAATACACCTGATTTTTTTACGTAACTTGTTTTTATTTCAATTCTTTTATAGGGTCTTGTGGAGACCTTCCAGAGTATTATTCCTACTACTGATCATAGATTTTGCGTGCGATACTTATACACCATTTTTAAAACTACTGGATTTAAGGGCAAGAACTATGGAGATGCTTTTTACAAGTGTGTCAGGTCAAACACACTTTCAGACTTTTAGGCTGCTATGGATGAGTTGTGACAATTCGATGAGTTAGTATGGCAGTGGCTCCGACAACATCCACTGGAGCTATGGTCGAGGCATGCTTTCAGTCTAAAAGCAAGTCTAGCATGTTTTCAAACAACATATGCAAGTCATTCAATAAGTATATCATTGATGCTCGAGACAAACCTATCATCACCTTGTTGGAGACTATTTGAAGGCTATTGATGCAAAGGTTTCAATCCAAAAGAAAAAACTTGTAGAAAATTATAGGATCCCTATATCCTAGGATTCAAAGAAAATTAGAGAAAGCAAAGTCGGATGCCATGGACTGCCACTACATATAGGGAGGAGGCCACAAATTTGAAATTGAACATCACAATGATAGATTTATTGTTGTTTAGAGGAGAGTACATGTGGATATAAGGTATGAGATTTAACTGGTATCCCATGTTGCCATGCTGCAGTAGCTATTATGTATATTAGAAAGGAAGCATAACATTTTGTTAGTGCATGGTACACTAAAGCAACATGAGCATTGACCTATGAATATATCATTAAGCCGGTACCAAGAATAAAATCTTGGCCAAGGATAGAATACCCCATTGTCTCCCCCCCTCCCCTAAGAGCTCCTCCATGTAGACCCAAGAAGGCAAAAGGAAAAGAAGAAGATGAGTCAAAAGATTCTAGTAGATGCAAAAGGAGGGGTACATCATTAAGGTGTAAGAATTGCCAACAATGGGGCTATAACTCCAGGACTTGCAAAGGCCTTAGGAAGGACAAGATGAATAAGAAACAAGATACCATTGCATCTAATTAAACTGGGAGTCAAATTAGTAGAAAAAAAGAGAGATCATAGGTATGTTTATATTTAATATTAAAATTAACAAATATTTATTTATCTTTCTGTACTTTTTTTATGGGCTAAAGATAATGGGAGAAGAAAGAAGACAGCAACTTCAGTGGCAACATCCTCCCAGCTAGCTCTCTTTCAGCCTCTATCCTCACAGCTAGGAGCTACTTCCTCCCAGCCAGCTCCCTCCCAGTCAGGAGCTACTATATCTCAGCTTGCTCATGCTTGATCACAGACAGCAGCACCCCATTCACGGCCAACTCTCTCCCAGTCAGTAGTAGCAGCAGGTCATTTGTCATAGCTAGCTCTCCTAGCCAGCAGCAGGTCATTTGTCATAGACAGTAGCATCTCATTCATCTCAACCATGACATATATCAGGGCCATTGTAGATGTATCAGAGCTATTTTGGATGTATCAACCCCATTTTGGATGTATCAGGGACTTGTGATACTTTGTGAAATTTGGGTTGTATTTTGAATCCACTTGGGTGTATTTTTGTTGTGGTACTTGTAATACTTGTGAATCCAATTTGTGATACTTTGTGATACTTGTGATACCTATGATACTTGTGAAATCTGGGTTGTATTTTGAATCCACTTGGGTGTATTTGGGTTGTGATATGTGTGATACTTGTGATATTTGGGTTGTATTTTGAATCCAATTTGATACATTTTGAATACTTGTGATGCTTGTGATACATTGTGATACTTTGAATACTTGTGATATATTTTCTGTGATTAAAAAACTTCTTACAGGTACCCTGAAACTATATAATATAATGTGCCTCTGCTCTTTTTTTTTTGAAAATAGGAGGTATATATTCAACACCTTAATAGTATAGGGGGTGTAATTGTAACATTGATAAAATTTTAGGGGGTGTTCATCGAAACTTTTTAATATAACTAGGGATAAGATTGTGAGTATCAGAGAACTTCAAGGGGGGTACTTACAGGTTCTTAAAGTAACTCAAACTATGACTTTATGATATTCTAACTTCAGAAAATGAATATACATGTCGGAAATAGTAGGAAATCCTTAACTAGTTTTTGAATCCTTAACTATTACTAGTTCTTAGTTCAAAACATGATTCTTGAATCCTTTAATATATTATACGTTCAACTTATAAGTATGCTGTACCATTAACAATGTAGCACTTATAACAACCATCACTCCTAACAACTTAGAGAAAACTTTTCTTATTTCATAAAGGATTACAAAATACAACAACCTACTTGAAATGTCCCAAATACAAAGTGTAAGACTTCTGGACTAAAATTGGGATATTCAACTGAGAACAATCAGTATATTTAAAATAAAGAATCGATTACATAAAAAAGTATAGCAATCCAACATGCTAGCATACACTAAACAGCCCTGGTTGCCCTTCTTTTGTAATTTTGCATTTGGCCCTCAAGCTTTTTATTCCGTTGCAAAAGCCTGTTAATAATATCCTTGTCCCTAGCATTCGAAGGAGGATCATGCCAATGGAAGTACCCATAGCTCTCATTTACCTGACAAACAATTTGAAGTTAAATATAAAGATTTAACATTATGATAGTAAATATCTAAAAAGGACTGCTGTACCTTATATATCCCGCATCCAAAGAAACATCAGCCAAGATTTATGGTGGTCCAAGAGGTCCTCAGTGGCGATCTGATTTTACAATGGCAAAAATCGATACTTCGGAAGGAGGTATGACTGGAAGAGTTCGATTGAAAATCCTTCATCACCTTTTTCTCCATTAATAACCTTTCTTTTCTTCTACAAATTTCTTCTCCACCCACGAAATACATGGCGACTCAACCTTCTCTACCCACGGCTGGCTTGAGCGAAAATCTCTCTCAACATGGACTACAGACTCGCTCGTTTTCCTCCGCTCTGTATTTAGGGCATGCAAAACAATGGGTCACGTGAGGGTCATGTGAGAGAAATTTGGCGCGTTGGCTAGCACTAGTCGATTGGGACTTGAAATCGAGGAAAATTTTGTCATTTCGAAAAAGTATGATATCATGTGAGGGTCACGTGACAGTATTTCATTAATGGAGATGGACAGAAAGGCCACATTGAAACATCACGTGAGGGTCACGTGGCAGTATTTCGTTAACGGAGATGGACGGAAGGGTCATATTGAAACACTTAGATAATTTGGAGGGTGTAATTAGGCATTTTAAATTATAGGGAGTATAAGTGAAATTGAGGTAAACTTAAGGGAGTGTCTGTATAATTTTTTTGTTTTTAAGAAAAAAACAGTCAATATTGTCTCACTGTATTGTTTATCACAGCTATTAGAACATTTTCTCCTTGTGTGTTTATCACAGCTATTAGAACATTTGCTTCTTCTGTTTGTTTTTTGCCTTCCTCTTTTTAATTTTTTTTTTTGTTTCAAGTCAGTTAGAATGCTGGTTACATACAAAGAAATACAACAGTAATTGGCGGTTCAAAATGATGTATTATTTCCTGCTGTTTCCTTTAAACACCTACATCAGCCAATGTGCACATGCCATGTTTATGAAAATCGCCTTACTGTCATATTCAAAATATTGGTCTGGACAATTATGTCAGTTATGTATAAATATCACTCTTTTTATCCTCCTAGTTCTGTAAGCCTGTTAGCTTTTCTTCTGGGTTTATCTGTTGTCTTAGAGTGACTATCTACATGGTAAATTGGTGGGAAAGAATGTCTTTCTTCCTGTCTTTAATTAGATGATATTCTACACCTCCCTTGGCAAACATTAATTAGTCTAATGTCATTCATGCCCTAGTTCCTGCACCATCCTACTCATCAGTGACTGTTGCAGGTTGCACCATATTTTGATTGTGGTTTAACTGCATTAAGTGTCAAACATGCAGACCATTCTTGCATGGCTCCATGAGGATGAATCAGGTTCAACATTGATGTTCAGGTTTTAAGAGCATTTCAGATGAGCATATTAATAGTACAATATATTGGTTATGTTATAGCTATTGCTAGTAGGCATTTATGATAACCACTTGTTAGTCATTATTTGTTATTAATATTGCTATTATTTTGAAAGAATTAGTAATATTATGGCTGTTTTATTATAACTAATATTTTTTTATTTTAAATAGTTAAAAAAGAGTAACTACATATATATCCTATTACCATATGTGCAATCCCTACCTTTTAAAGCATCTTGTAAATTGCTGATTTCATTTGCCTGCAATTTCATTATAATGGCCATCTTACAATGAAAAAATAATTAATTAATGACTTTATACTGATCATACTAAAAGTTTTTGAAACTAAATCTTTATACCAGTTTAATAAATTCTGATATGTCTGAAAATAAGATTTATTATATGAATAATGAATTGATAAACTTATTTCATTACCTTCCATTTCTTCATTTTATAAATGCTTCTTGTCAACTCAAGCTTCTAGTAATGTAGCAACAATTACTTGTCATTTGTTTGGATAATATTTGATAGAGAATTGAGCCATCAATTCTGTTTTACAATTTCCATTTTTCTTTGTTGTGTAGATACTGTTACTCTATGAGTGAATATTTGTAAGACATGCAGCACACTTCAAGACAATCTTATTTTACTTTATTTATTTATTTATTTGTTTTAATGTTCTGATTTGTGGTCAATAAATGGTACAACCTAAGAATGTCAATGAAGAGAATCTATTGGGCCACACAAGCAAACATAAAAGTCAGTTAATCATAAGTAAACATAAAAGTTGGTTAGCTATATTAAAAACTGAAATTATAGGCTCAAGATATGGAGATTGGCATGAATTAAATTTTCACAGGTATTGCCTAGGTTAGCTCCAACTGAGACCAAATTTAGCTTATTTTTTGTATGATTAATACATATGTTAATATGTCTACATAAATCGACACGAATGATTGGTTGTATAAAATGGACATGCTAGAGTTTTAATGCATATGTCACTTTTCATTAATCTTTTATTTATTTATTTATTGAATTCTTATCTTTTAAGAAATGATAAATGACATTCTGTGATAAAAAAATATCTTCTATTTATTTTTTTTATTCTAATAGTATGGCTGAACAATTACCACAAGTTCTGGTATACCTTGAAAATTATAGAGAAAAAATTCTTTTATATCAATTTACCTTATAAAGACTTGAATAAGACTAAGGTCCTAGAGTCATCGAGTGAAATTAGGCTTTATCTATAATGGACCTTCCAATAGTGAAAACTCAATCTCTGAGATAGGAGATCTCTTAAAAGAGGTTCAATGTGGTAACAATAAGCTAATTGGTTTATCAAGGAGCACATGTGATTTATTTGATATAGGAGTCATAGACTCCATCCCATTCCTACGGTGATTAATGCTCTTATGTAGTGGTTAGGAAGAGTTATAACTTTAAATGAGATGCGAACGATATTTCTCGAAATGTGACACTTCACACATCCCTAAATAGGTTCATCTATATGAGAGTATCCGTATATGGCTACGGATATGAGATATAGGCTATCTCTAGTAACTCTCATGAAAAATCAAAATATATATGCAGGACCACTAATGTACAAATTAGTAATGAAGAAACTCTGTACTATATGTGTGGTAGTTGAAGTTTGGATCAAAAAAATATAGTTTAAGATTTAGTTCACTCTATTTTCTTTAAATAAAAACTATTTACACTAAGGTTAAGTCACTTTACTCATTATATAGTATAAGTATCCAGAAATTTATATTATTTTATTTTTTAATTTTTTTTAAAAAAATTGAGTTTTGTGGGAGATTGTTGGAGAGAATCCAAAAAAAAAATTCAAAATTTTATTTAATCTTATTTTTTAATTTCATATTTTAATATTTTAATCTCTTTATTATCATAATTTTAATTTTTGATCGTTGGGCTCCTAATTACCAACGATCATATGCATTTAATCTTATTTTTATTTTTTGACCATTGAACTCTGCATTAAAGGTTTTAATTGTTAGACTCCTTATTAAAGATCTTAACGGGTCAATAAAAATCCCAATGATTATAACAATCATATTGGATAACTATAAAAAGACCATCTTGAGATCTGATTTTGAACATCTTATCCAAGTCTCTCTCTTTTTCTTCTAATATTTTTTCTTCTATTATTTTTTTGGATACTGAAGAGTCTTTATCAACCTCCTCTATGATAGGCGGAGGATCTTGATTGTATCTTAGGGTAGTTTTCCTAAATATTCCTATACGAGAGATTGGAATACATCTTAGAACAATATCCAATATGCTTCTGAGTTTAATTAATTTTATGTCTTGATATTATATAAATTATTTACAATTTTTACAATGAAAACTCTTATTAGTTATCTTAAATCACATATGATTTTTAAATATTATTCCAACAAAAAATATGTAAGGAAGAAAGTATAGAAAGATGTTGATCGAATTGTCTTCCTACCATAGGCTAGGAAATTTGGGATATCAACATAGACGTTATTGCTCTATAGCCTTTTTGTTCTTTTACCGACAAACTTATCGCCCAATCTGGGCCGCTTTTCCTCAGCCTCCCTTTCCATCAAAAAGACAAACCTATTATAGCCCAATATTGTCCACTGAACTGACCTACAAAAAAGAAAAAAAGGGGAAAAAAAAAGAAAGAAAGAAAAAAAAAAAAAAAAGCTACACAATGTCTTAATTCCTTGCCACAAGTATTATGGGTAATCCTTTTATTTTTCCTTTTTTTTTTTAATGAAATTATAGGTAATCTCTTTCACATAATCCAAATGTACTTATAAGAGCTGAAAATTTTTATTATCGCAATTGTGAACCAGTGTGGCAATATTGTGCATTGGTGATGAGTTACATGGACTGGCATTGCCCCCATCCCACTTCCGAACACATCCATTTCCCAGCCAACTTCCTCCAAACTGTTGGGAGACATGGCATGTGTCATGCATTATCCCTATTATTATGTGTCAAGCTATGGAGAAAACATGAGTGCCCACTTGCTCCATCATGCAGGAAAGTGTCTAACATTAATCCTGCTGCAGCACTAAGCTAGGAGGCCGGTGCAGGTTAAATTGTCAGCAAGCGATCAAGACCACCAGTCTAACACGTGACAT